>NW_027468576.1:20236461-20248961 GCF_046254945.1 Alosa pseudoharengus | reverse complement strand
TGAGCCTCATACACAGAGACGACGCTCAAACACACACACTCTCCACACAATGTCAGTTCTGCTTGTCTTCTGATTTTAAAGTTGCTGTAGGATCTGTAAGTTGTGTCTACCAAAGCTGTGTAAAAGCTGGATAAAACATGATAAAATATGTGACCACATTTGTGAGTGGTCGTAATACCTGCGCCTTTGACTCTCCACCGACTTCACTGCACACACACACGAGCGTTTGATAGACATGATTTGTGCAGTCAGAGTGGACATGGTCAGGTGATGCTGAGGTCACTGAGGGATTACTGTGAATGAGAACATATGGAGATGTGTTGATCTAAAAGGGCTTCTGATGAACTAGAGAGATTAGGGCAAAATGTAAACTAGATTGAGAGCGTCAGCCTCAAATGGACTTGTAGCACCCCCTTGTGGACTTGAGAAGAACAACACTGAGCGACGAGGTCAGTTGGACTAGGCTGCAGAGAGTGCATAGATTGTGTTGACAGGTGTGCCTTGGCTAATATCAGTAAGTCCAGGCTGCTCTGTTATCTCCTGAAATTAAATGACTCAATTAAAGTGCATATTCTGCTAAATTGTAAGCTGACTGCCTCTAGTGAGAACTGAATTACTTCCACTGCTCAGTTACCAGATGCATAGCTCTTTTGTTGTGAGAGTTGGTTCAAAATAGGTATTAAAGGCAGCCACAATTTGCAGTTCTGATCCTCTCTCACTAGTTAGATTTTAAATGTGCCAGGGTTAGGATTACGTAGGTATTAGTTAATCCTTTGGAGTGGATATTTTGTGACCCTTTGTTTGTTTTGCAGGCTCTGGCGACATGGATGGGTTGCCAAAGGTAAGAATACTCTAGTCATATTTTGTTTGTAAAAATAGTTTATGTTGGAGAATGTGTCAGTGCTTTAGTACATCCATTACAAAGCAAATAGGGATTTGTCGCAGTAGCAGAAATTCTGCCTAATACTGTCTGGACTTAAGTTTGGGTCGGGTGATTTACTAGTGATGAGAAAGCATTCTGATATGTCCCACATTTCACAGCATACTGCCTGGCTAACACAGGGATTTAAAATGGCACCAAGCAAGACTATCATTCTGATTGAACTCTCTTGAGTGAAGCTATATACATCTGTTCCATTTTCTAGAACTCTCCCAACAACATGGCGGGCATGAACAACCCCCCAGGCACTCCGCGAGATGACAGCGAGATGGGAGGAAATTTCTTAAACCCATTCCAAAGCGAAAGTGTAAGTCTCTGATCTTATTTTAGCCATCCCTACCTCTTCACTGCCTCTCATGCAATTAACCTTATAGTGAGCAATACATTATAACCACAAACAAACCATTGCAAGTGCTAGCAATATAGTCATATAGTGAGATTTAATGTTATGCTTATTGAGTAACGTTTGTGTAATGCTGCCCCTCTCCCTCTTCTTTTTTCTTTGCAGTATTCACCCAACATGACAATGAGTGTGTGATTTTTTTTTCATTTTACCTTTTGGTTTTTTATTTTATTTCTTTTTTTATCTCTCCCTTCCCTTGGTTACCCATCCCTTCTTCTGCTGCATCTCGGCTCACTCCTCCCCCCACCCCTCCACCTCATCACCCCATTGGGCACCCACCACCACTCCCTCTCGGACAGCGGGTGATGCCCCACGGCCTCATGGGATAGCTGTGTGGCGAGCTGTGTGGCGAGCTCAGCAAGAGGGGCAGGGAGTAGCCCCAGGAGGAGCCACCTGACTGCCCCCTGCCCTACCCCACACTCCAGTCTCCTGTCCAGCCTCATGCACTGAGGGCTCATGGGGCGTGCCAGTCCTCCAGGAACCCTCTCAGCAAACCAGCCAATCAGAAGCTAAGGCTGGTGGCCCTCTTTTTCAGTTTATTTTCTTTTTGTTATGGTTGGTTTCTTCTTCTTTTGAATCAGAATCAGAAGCAGAAGTTGAATGAGCAGGTCAGACTCCTCTGATTTGTTAGATACATCAATCGTTGGGTGGATTTTTAACAGAAAAATGAACTGTTGATATATTAGGGTGACGCTTTTCATTTTTGTGGTCTGTATTTTGTTGATGATATTAATGATTATGATAATTCTCACAACTGACATTGTTAAGATGATGTAGGCATAATGTTATGGGTTTACCTGCAAAGGGCACATTGTATTTCAACCGCATTGATGACATAATAAGCACACACTCAGAAATGCACAATGACACTTCTGTTTACATGATTTTAGGTGTTTGTTGTCTCATGTTATTGATTTTTGTTTGTTTGTTTGTTTAAATGTCTCCCTGCACATACCTCTTCCTGTGTGCTCTCTGTGGAACTTGCATCAGCACCACTCCACACACCTGAAGAGCCTCAAAATGGCTGCCAAGATGGCCACCCAAGCCCATCTGGCTTTACTCCTGCTTTCTGCAACCCCCTTCTTGTTCCTCAGTCCAGCACTGGAAACGCCCCAACCCCCACCCCACCCCCCGACACACACACACACACACACACTAAGCCTTTTCCATGCTTGCTTTACCATGCACCATCTGTACTGACTTCTTGTTTCCTCATTGAAGTTGTCATCCATTTATTTCAAAGGAACTGGCTGAGTTTAGGCTGATCCCAGTAACTAGCCTGTAGCCACCACACATAGGTTAGACACTCAGAAGAGGGAACTAATGGACTCCTTGAAACTTCTTCAGCTCATCTTCAGCCTCGGTTCTACATTTTTGTTGTTATGACATTGATTTATTTTGAAAGCACAACTTGGAAGAGTGTCATGGTATGGTGATCACATGGAGAAAACTGTTGAAGCCCCCTCTCTGGACATGGACTGATGTAAAGTTTATTCCTACCCATCATCACTTCACAAATGTTCACATTCACAGCTTTACATGTCCTTCACTGATTCAATCATTTAAATTATTTAAATGTTCTGATTATTATTTGAAAGAGAAAAGCCCATCATTATGCATGCATGTTTGGAGTGATATAACTCCAAGGTCATCATTCAGCAACATCTGTCTGCAGTATTCCAGTCAACGTCTGGGTTGCACTCTAAACTAACAAAGCTGGAACTGTGTGTGTGTGTGTGTGTGTGTGTGCAGCTGTGTGTGTGTGTGTGCAGGTGTGTGTGTGTTTGCTTTTAATCATGTACAGTTACACCATGGTGGCGGTGTGCAGTCATACACCTCAGTTGTAATCATAAGCCCTGCTGACACCCCCCCTGCCCCCCCCCCCCCATATCCCTTTGCCACCTCTATAATATGTCATTCTATTCTGTTGTTTTTTTTATGAATTGAGAAAAAACTCTGGGTCCCCGACTGTTGCTGGGCCATAGTGCAGTGACTTAAGCATAGCAAGCAGAAGGTCATGGACTCTTTTAGGAGTAGTCTGGAGGAATGTCTTGCCCCATATATTCCTCAGCCACCATAAAGAGCACCACCCAATCCCACCCTCCCTCCTTCTTACCCCCCTCAGCCCGAACCCCAGCCCCCCTCGTTCTTATTTGTAAATACTGTAAAATGCATTTTGATATCATTGACATGTTTTGATATGTCTGTCACTACCAATGACTACAGCTTACAAAATGATGATGATAAGAGTATAAAAATCAACTGTCCATGTTTTCATTTTTTAAAAGATGGTAGATCTTCAGAAACTGCAGCCTTTCAGATAAAATCACACATTTCAAAGAGTTTTCTCTGTCCCTTGAGAAAGCTCCAACACCAGGAATCTCTTGTAATGTATCACATTATGACATTAATGGAAAAGCTTTCACCTGTTAGCAGAATAGGGTGCAGTATTGCTGTCCAAAACAAGCAGAGTGGGGGCTTTTATTATAGTCATACTTGACCCGGATGCATGTTGGCCAGCAGACTGTTTCAACTCATATGCTTATATCTGCATCAGTGGGTCTGACCTCTTTCTCCCTGACAACCCTCGTCTTTGTTGTCAACCAGAGGCGTAGGAAGCAGGGGAACAGGAGCCCAATCCCAACCTCAGTACGGTCATGTCTGACATCTGAACCAGTTATGCCCACAACCCACATCAAGCTACAAATAATCTGTCATTGTTGTTGATTGTTGACAATGATGATAAAGTCAATAACAGGCTTAACACAATCTGTGGGCCTATAACAATGACAGGAACACCATTTTGTGAAAATATGAAGGATTTTGTGTTGCTAAATGGAACACCACAAGAATATATTTATTCTAAGTGTAATGCCAAGTTCTCTGATCCGATGGAAAAGCCTTGTATAGACTGATGCTCACAGATACTGTCAGTTCTCTCTGTTAAGCTGTTGGCCATCTCTGTAATTCTATTGTGCTGTATAATAGTGTAATATTAGAATGGATTGGGGTGGGGGATGGGGAAGTGTGTATTGTGGACTGGGGGAGGGGGGAGGTTGTTGAGGGAAGGGTTGATTTGAATCTCATGTACCGTTCATTGTTCTATTTGGCGGCACGACAGTATTTAATATGAAGCAGTCTGTCTCTTTAGGTTTGCTTTGTATTTCATGGTAGGGTAGCTTTGATCTTTGTCTTAGGGACTTAGGTGTCTTGTGTAGGTAATAAAGATGTCCTTTGTATGTTTCTTTATATTGTAAAGTTTCTTTAGACTGAACGGGAAAATTTGCTTATCAAAAAAAGACTGCATCAATAATAAATGTAATTTGATATTTTGTACTGTTTGTGTCTTTTTCCTCAACTGGTGTGTTTGTGCAAATTTACAATAATGACATTTAAAAACAAACAGGGTACTCGTCTCTTCTAAAATTGGAAGTGAAATCTACATTCACTACAGTCTACATTCACTACAGTGGACTCAACACCATCTTACTGATAATATTGATAATGAGAAAGATTCCTCTAAGCAGCATTGACTGCTACTGTATATAACACACTGAAGTATAACACAATAGTCATTATTATTCCTACTATTAGGAAGCAAAAGAAGCCTGGTCAAAGCAGTGGTTTAGGCATAGGGTTTAGGCCTATGTTCCAACTCATAAAAATAACTAGACTGTGATGTCATCATTCAGCATCAGCAAGTGCCTCCCACCTCACAACATAAAGTCAGTGGGAGTGCATGAAACTGAGCCATTGCTAGGTAGCCTATATGCCACCTGCATGCCTCACTGCTACCTCTTATGAGAGTGAATAGTACGCTACAGCTCCTCTTATCGAACAAAGTAGAAAGGTGATGTCATTTTTCTGACGGCAAGGTTTCCCCATGTAGACTATTCTGGGTAGGGAGAGGGACAGCTGTGTAACAACAGGGTTAAGGAAAGGTGGGCGTGAGTATTTGTTGAGTGGCCACAAATCAGGCTTATGTGATTAATCTGGTAGCCTATTGATGGGCAAATTCCTGTTAGACATAAGGAGATGATGGCGAAGAGGCCCAGTGAGATGAGACAAGAAACGAATGCTTTGACAATTTTTTTTCTCTGGCCTTTTAACTACTACTCTACTCGTAGGCGACAGTATAACAGTTGATACATTAAAATAACAATAATCCAATGTCGTTGTCGTTGATATAGCCACCACTTCAGCAGGGACTTTTATCAATGGTGTGTTGTTTTCATTTTTTGACCCGGAAGTAATGTAATGTAATTCCATACACAAGGGACAGATGGGTTAGCATCTGGTAGCATTGAGCTTAGAAAACAGTGGATAGCCGCAATCCGACTGTGACATCCTTCCCTGAGGTAATTTTGTTGACATTACCACATTTCGTTGTTATTTTAATTCGCAATGTCTTGACTTTATGAAACCAGTTCCCTTTGCAGTGGCTGCTGAACAAGGTTGATGATTCCATAACCAAAAAAGATGCCTCTGAGAAATGTACTCTGTGCTAGCCTGCTAGGATGGGTAGAATCCCATCCCATTGCTAGTTAGGTTACCTAACAGTTATCTAGCTAGCTTCTAGCTAGCTAAAGAAACTTCACAGAAAGTTCTGGAAACTCGACCATAACAGGTTGTAAACATTTCGCAGGCTGAAAGTGTACGCTCATGTTGTTTGTTGGTGAGATTAGACTAGTGATGTACAATTTCCTTGCTTGTTGTTATACCGCTTTTTAGGTAGCTGATGTGAAGCAGAATCAGTTGTTCTGATTAAAGTGGACTCGATCTAGCTGTCATTCAGCGTGGGGTTGTTTCCCGTTTTTAAATGTTAGACAAACTAGCCAAGTAGCCATACTTGCTAACTAGCCAGTTTAGTTGCTCGCTAACTCAGAAATCATAACGTTAAGTCCGTTTGATATTCCAAATCCTTCGGTTCCTCCCTGATGTTTATGTGTCAACAACCTTTTTCAGTGTAACGTTAACTTAGCTAACTCGGTTCACCTTGTAGATGACACATTTTGTGCTTGACACTAGCACCTTGGTGAATATTGGGCTCTTGAAATCCTTGACTAATATTGCTCGCCAGTGTCCGATAGATCTTAGTAAATGCATTATTATGATTTTTGATAGTTTGTCCTCTCACTTGTGCTGTGTGCTCAATGTGTAGCGCCAGTGGCAGTTAGCCGACGTGTTTTGCATGTTTGATAATTTCCATTCATTCATAAAAGCCCTTAAACGGAGCCTGATATTTAATGGTTGTCCAGTGATACTGAATCGATGGAATTTTAATTGTCCAGTAACATAGGACCCTTAAATGTTATAATGTGTGATAGTAATTACTGCATTATGTTTAAATGTCTAATTTGTAGATTGTATATACCTTTTATTTATTTACTCCGTAGGGCTTACTTGGGATTGTGACCAAGGTTGGTCACAATCCCAAGTAAACCCTACGGAGTAAATATCTGCTCTGAAATAGTTCAACTTACTTTTAGCACTGAAATTTCCTTCAGATGGCTGATGTGGAGGAGACACTGGTGAGTGGTGCTGGCGACCACCAGAACTCGATCACAAGTATGAAACGCTCCGGAGGTGCTCTGCTGCTGGACAGCGGAGAGGACTTTGAGATGCTGGAGAACAGCGATGATGGAGGTGACGATGACCTTCCCCCATTAGAGGACGCCGGTGGTGGGGAAAAGGCACAAGGGTCCGAGAACACTGCCCAGCCTAAAGACAGCGTGCCTGAGGTCTCCGCTCCGATGGACGAATGGGTCGACATTCTCGGTAGGACTGGGCTCTTTGTTTGATTTTCAAATATTTCTGTGGCATAATCTCATCTTTCAGTGTCCAGTTCAATCAATCTATCATATTCCAGGAGGCCATCCATTGGCTATTCAGCAGTATAGTAAACAGTAAATAACATTTACAAGAGTATTGGTCTCACCATATCACCATAGGTGTTTTTTGTTTTAACATACTGTATCTTTGCTGAAAAGAAAAAAATAATGAAAATGCGGGGGAGGGGGGTGTTGATTGAAATATTCTCAGAAACGTTGAGAATAATGTTAGAAGAGCACAAATGGTTGCAGAGTAATACAGTAATGTTGATGAGGATTTTTGTAGAACAGCATTCTTTTTCAGTTCCACAGAGGAGGGGTGTGGCAGTCCTGGGGGAAATGTGTAAAATGGTTGTGTGTTTTGTATCCACAGGTAGTGGTCTCTTGCGGAAGAAAGTCCTAGAAGGTGGCGAAGGGCTGGATACCCGGCCAAAGAGAGGGCAGAATGTCCAGATCAAACTGAAGACCTCTCTGTCAGATGGCACTGTCGTAGAGGAGGATTCTGAGCTGTCCTTCACACTTGGTGATGGAGATGTCATCCAGGTATAACAGCTCAATTTAAGCTGGTTTCCTTTGCATACTGTAGGTGTGTGAGTGCTTGTCTGTTTTTCTGTGTGTGTGTGTGTGTGTGTTCTCCAGACTTTGGCTAAATTTGTCCAAGTTTAAATTTGATATTGAAGGTACACTATGCAAGATTTTCACCTTTACGAAGCCAATTTGATGGTAAACAAACTTGTAATAGGCGAATCGTTCACCTAGCATAGCTATACAGCATAGACGTAGCAAGTCCCTTCCGAGAAAACCAGCTATGCAACTTCCAAGAGCGGCAAAATCTTGCGAGAATCGTGAAGCATTAACTTATCAGTAGATATAGCTCTTTGGAGATAGTTTTTGCCTCTTGCTAATCCTTCACCTCCACAACAAAAGCATTTGCATTGTGTACAGGAGGGATAAGTCGCGAGAAGTTTGCTATTTACAATAGCAGAGTAACACATAAATACATCGGAACTCTAGAGGGAGCTCTACAGTCGCCAAAAATACCTAAACCTGCATAGTGTACCTTTAATGAAGTCAATATATTATATATTTTCACTCTGTGCAGCCAAAATACCTCATTCTTGTGCAGTGGGGGCCATTAAAGGCCTACCAAATGGCTTAGTAGGTGGTGTCAATCTCACCAGCAGGCCACTCTGCCAACAGACACTACAGGGTTCAGCGTGGACACCCAACATGCCATCTGCAGGGTGGGACTCGCACCACCTACACAGCTATCCACTGACGTCGCTGTGGGGAGATTGAGGGCCAGATGTACTAACGCTTTTGCGCCCACTTCAGGCGTATTTGTTTCGCAATGTGCGTGTAAAATCATTGCGAGGTATGTACAAACAGGCCGCAATGATGTAAAAGCGCAAACTGCCTGTCGCGGGAGCTGAAAGTGGCAGATTGCGTTTGTCATGTCATGCATATGCATTCATGGGAGGATTCAGGGGAAAGTGGGAGTTTAGCGTAAAAAGATGGGAGGGGAAGAGTAAAGAGCGCCTAATTATGTATTCCGTGGTATGTACAAAGACTGCTCCTGAAAGCGCACGTCTATTCTGCGCCTAAATACTTCCGCCTTGTAAAAGCAGGTGTTAATCCAAATTGCAGTTCAATGCGTCAATAAGAGAACCTTTCAAAGACAACAGAATTGCTATTTAGAGCACCAGTTTTTGTGGTGAAAGTATTTGTACTACCAAAAGCAACCTCAACTTTCGTTGGCCTTTCGAATGTCTTACTTTCACTTTCACGTCATTCACTTAAACTTTCCTTACTTGCTAGATTTGACCAATCATCCATAGCCTACGTGCACAAGTAGTTTGAATAATCTTCATTATCTTCCTGCTTGTTTACATCTTATCATGTATGGTATTATTTCATGATGCTAAACGTTTGATTCTTTTTAATGTTGTCATCAGTTAACTTCATTCAACTGCGCTTGTATGTAGGCGCTGCCATTCAGTTGTGGACGTTCGTAAATTGCATTTATGGGCGGAGAAAGGCAGAGAAAGGCGCAGTTTACACTAAGGATTGAACGATTGATAAATACGATGGAAACTTGGGTCTGACAGCGTTCGCAGTCTGCGGTGTGTCCATGACGCTGATAACGCTACGTTTGCAAATGTACGTACATCTGGCCCTCAGTGTCTACTCAAATACCTAGCAAGAGCAAGTGTGTGCATGTGTGTGTGTTTGCAGGCGCTGGATCTGGCGGTACAACTGATGGAGATGGGAGAGAAGGCTCTGGTGGAGGCTGATGCTAAATATGCCTACGGCTGTGTGGGAAGGTGAGGTTCATCGAGACTTCGGCCTTAGGCGAGGCCAGGGCTGGACAGAAGCAAGAGTAGGCCCGTTCAGCATGAATAGAATTAGATGTCAGTGTTATCATTGTACTCCTAGTCCGTACAGGAAGTCTGTCAGCCATGGCCAGTGCATCTCTTGCTTACAGATAGCATAAAGCATTAATATGGTTTCAGTGTTGTAGAGTCTCCAAAGCAAAACCCCGACAGTTATATTAGAGAAGAATGGCTTCACATGGGAGTAAGAGTTTGTTTGGAGATTCATTGTTCTTTATTTTTGACAGTAATCATAAAAGAGTCACTTGACGCAGTTGTGTGATTGTTTTTGTGAACTTAGTTTGAGGTCATATCACCCAGACCTATGACACAATCATGATGTCAATGTGGTTAATATGGCAGGGTCAGTACTCATAAGACGTGTCACCAGATAATTCTTTCCTGTGTGATTCTGAGTAATGTACTGTACGTGTTTTGGAGTGTCACACCCGAGGGCATTTATCTAGTGATGATATCAGCATCTAGCAACAGAACAGAGCTCTCTGAGAGTCTTTTTTTTTTGCCCCTGGCCAGAGAGAGATGAATGAATGTGTTTGAAAAGAACCACCAGTGAAACCACATTATATGGTAGAGCTGCAACTGTGCCAAGACAGTTTGTAGTCTTGGCACAGTTGCAGCTATACCATGTTTGTAGTTTTCTTTACCTTAAAATAATGGCATCAAACTCATTGGCTTATAATATGCCAGTAAAATGACATTGCCGATGCAACTTTATTGTACTGCACAGAAACATATCCCATTTCGTCAGTTTTCAACCTTAGTACTAAATGGATACCCAGTGCTTTTAATTAACAATTGGAATAAATACCAATGCTTACAAAGCTTTGTGTTGCTTTAATTTACAAAAAATTGCACTGCACAACAATAGACTACACCAGCCCGGCTCTTTAATCAGCATTAAGATAAGATAAGATAAGATAAGATAAGATAAGACTTTATTGATCCCACAGCTGGGAAATGTACTTGTCACAACAGCCCAGTAGTATTTAAATAGAGAGTAAGAAAGTTGTATACAGTATGCCCAGCATACAAGCACACCTAAAAAACAAAAAATCACACAGTGATTGCAACATGCCTTAGGGTTTCACCAATGCTTTGAGGCAGAGTGAACCAATATATATGGTGAATAAAAAAAGCTTCACATCACATGTACAGTGGAAAATGCACTTATTAATAATGAAGTTCAGACACTACATTAACAAATTTTCATGACAGTAGTGTTATACATTCTGATGGCAGATGGAATAAAAGACCTGCGAAAGCGCTCCTTCTTACATGATGGGTGTAGTAGTCTGTTACTAAAAGAACTGCTTTGCACAGCCACTGTCCCATGGAGCGGATGAGGGGAATTGGCCATGATTGATGCCAATTTGTCCAACATCCTCCTCTCCCCAACCACCTCAACAGGCTCTAGTTGGCAGCCCAGGACAGGATTAAGTTGATTGGAGCTGCACTGTATAAAAGGTGTGTGTCCTGTGTGCCCTATGGCAGTGCCTGCCCTCAGGTGCCGCCCAACTCTAGTCTCTCCATGGAGGTGCAGCTGCTGTCTGCCCTCGATGCCCCGGACCTGGAGCTGATGAAGCCCGAGGACCGGATTACCCTGGCGGGGGAGAAACGCGAGCGAGGCAACACGCACTACCAGCGCGGTGACTACGCCTTCGCCGTCAACTCCTACGGTCTCGCCTTACAGATCACAGAAGCCAGCTCCAAAGGTCTATCGGGTTGTTGTGGGGATGGGTTATCAAGATAAGGGATTCCGTGGTCATTCAAGATGGCCCTCACAATGAACCCTATACAGTCCTGCTTAGCTCAGTATTGAGCTGGCATTGATGTTAAAGTGGAGATGAGACGAGTGTGCTGAATATGTGCTCGAATATGATGTTTCTTTTTTTGTCTACATGTAACAGGTAGACATCTATGCTCTGTTTCTGCGTGTTTGTGTATGTGTTTACTGTAGAAAGCATTCCGAGGTACTGTTCACACATGGCTTGATGTTGCAGTACACGTCATGTCCTCTGCATTCATGGGTGCTTACCTCAGTTTGTTTGTCTTGCAGTGAACATCACACCAGAGGAGGAGGTGGAGCTGCTGGACGTTAAGGTGAAGTGTCTGAACAACATGGCCGCCGCACAGCTCAAGCTGGAGCACTACGAAGCCGCCATGCGCTCCTGCGTGTCCGTGCTCGTCCACCAGCCCGAGAACGTCAAGGCCCTCTTCCGCTATGGCAAAGTATGTCCACACCCCACCCAGCTGTTCATAGAAGTCACACACATGTATACACATATGGTATTAAGGTTTCCGATTCCCTTGATATACTGTACATTCATTTTTTTTAAGCAGTGTTAAGTAAGGTATACCTCTACATGGTCTTACATAGCTGACAGTTTGTTTTATCCAAATTTACCCACAGACAGAAGACCTGCATTTCAAACTGTAGTCAAAAAAGATCGGAGATGTGAATTTCATTTATTTCCGTTTATGCACAGGTTCTTGCCTTAAAGGGGGAGTTTGCCGAAGCTATCCGGACGCTGAAAAGAGCCCTGAAACTGGAGCCTAGTAATAAGGTACAATGTCTTTTATTGTATACAGGTTTTATATAGGGAGTATATCGCATTCAGATTTCAGATGTCATTTTATGCCAGTTTTCACATATTGAGGAGAAAGTGGCCCCTGTGACAGTACATAGCCAATTTGAAACTAAAGAGAAGGCTAGTTTGTTTTCAATGGAAACAGTTAACTCTTATCCAGAATCTTGTCTGACTGTGTTGTTAAGCAAATTGACCAACTTCCACTTCTGATAACCTCTTTAAAATACTGGTAAGATCTCAAATGCTGCCTCATGGAGGTGTTCGCCAGCAGATGGCGCTCTTTCCCCAAACATGACAGACAAACATGCACACTGATCAGCAGCTCAGAGGATCTGATTTCCTCTG
>NW_027468576.1:20161461-20233961 GCF_046254945.1 Alosa pseudoharengus | reverse complement strand
GAATTTGCTCTAGTATATAAATAGAATGTGTGTATGGAATGCAGAACTGTGCACTGACTGTGCACAACTATGGTCAGTGTGTTTGGTAATTCTCACTTATTGAAAATTCTCTCTCCCTCTCTCGCTGTTGGTTTCTCTCTTATTATAGAGCTTCAGCTGGAAATGGTTATTTGGAGCCACTGCTGTTGCCATTGGAGGTGTAGCCTTGTCTGTGGTCATTGCTGCTAGAAATTAGGCCGAGTCCTGACCTGGCGATGGACCCCTGGAGCTCTCGCTAGCTGTGGCCCTCACCATCACAGCACTGCTCCCATGGAAAGCAGATGCGCAAACTAGAAGGTCCTAGTCCACCATGAACCCACACAGAAAGACGTCTCAGAAGTAGTTTTTAAGATTTGCTTTTGTGGGTGTTGTTCGCTGAAAGAGATGACCAAAAAAGAAACAGCGTAAAGTAATTCCATATTTATATCTGAGCAGTAAATGAGATGTCCAATGTATGTACAGTGTGTGAATTGTAAATGCAGACCACCAGTCCATCATTCCTGCTGATGACTTGCTTAATCTCCTTTATGTAAACACTAGCTAACACTAGCTTCAGCGTGTTCAGATTTATGAATTCTACCAGACGTGTCTGAAAGTTGGTTACATGAGCTTATGCTAGCCAATGGAAAATTTAAACCAGAGGATTGTATGCTTTTTTTTAATGTTGTTTTACTGTTAGATATGTTTCCAATGTAGTATGCAGTGTATTCTTTAATTGGGGCGCTATTGCACAAGTTGTTATAAACAGCTAGCTTGCTTACAACCCCTGTTTAGCCACTGCATTTCCAATTTTTGTTTTTCTGTTTTTTACTGGAATTGCCACGTAATCCTCTAATCTTGTGTTAGGGTTGTGTGATCAATCCTAGCCAACTGTGCTTTGCCAGATGTGTCTACCATCCATTCGAAATTGGCTCTCATTTCACAGCCTCTGAAAAAAAATACCTCACTTTTAAATGTTTCCTTAGCCAAACATTTTTCTTTTCATCCCATTGTAGACTATTTGAGTATATGATTCCTCTCACTTTTTATGTTATTTTGTCTATATTTAATGTGAATGAAGTTATAGATTATTGTTGATAATATCTCAAGGATTATTTATTTTAGTAGCTGCTGTTTGTCTCCATAGAGCCACAATGATTATTTACAGTCACTGGGACATGCTTGCAAGATCAATAGTGTTCCTTATTCCATATAAAAAGTGTGAGAGTTCAAATCTTTTGTTTGTTGATTTTATAATTCTTCAAATAAACTTTTGCACACTGGGTATATGCAAACATTTGGTTGCCATTCCTGTATGAGGCTGTTCAGAGAACACCGCTTTAATTGATTTAGTTAGTTTGATTAACTGATATTGTGTCAATGACTAAACTGTAGTAGATTCGTTTTATGCAATCAATATTGTTTCCCTTCTAATATATGGGGCATTCCCAAAACACTGACGTCTTTCTGACGCAGAATAGTGGCCTTGCGTTTCCCCTTCCTTACGCACTTTCCCACTGACCAGTGAAGAGACAAGTTAAACACATCAAGGTCGGCCCATCTCATTAATAAATAATACCATATCTTGGGCTTCATCAGAGTTCATTAGCTCTTTTTACCCGAGCATTGCACGGCTGTATGTGGTGGTTGTATGTATGTATGTCCAACTGATAATGAATATCACTGATGTGTTTGTTTTAAAAGCAAAAACGTGTGCTGTTACACCACGCCTCTCACGCACCACTACGTAATATGAATATTCATTCGAATCCAAGAGAGTTTTCATGCGATTACGATGGGGTACGTGAACGTGGTGGAAATGGTAGCAAGATGGCGGCGTTGAAGGAGGAGCAGTGTTACGGGCTGTCCTGTGGAAGAGTGAGCAATGGCAGCAATATCTCCGTCTTTCACGTCAAACTCACTGACAGCGCATTGAGAGCCTTTGAAGAATTTCAGAACAGCAAGGTATGGTTACAGTTCATATACATTTGTGTCTTAAGCGCCGAGAAGCTATCACTGCCTGTCCAACTGTGGTACGCCGTCCAAGCTAGCCCGAGACCCAGCAGCTTGGAGTTCTGTAACGTCCAGACCAGCTGCCTGCCATTGCAATGGAGATTTAAACAGGCTGGCTGGGTTCCATTACGGAAAGCCACGAACCAGTACCATTTGTAAAAGTATGAAGACGACTTTTAACCAAAGTGTCTAGTTAAGTCAACAAGCTAGAACGATGGTGAGTCTGTGGCCATGCCCCCAGTCACGTAGCTAGCTAGGTACTGCTACCTATTAAATTTATTGGACTTGCTAACTAATGTTACTTCACTAGCAAGCTTGACTAAAGCACGTTAGCCCAATTATCTCCGATAGCTAAAATAGGAACACTAAATTGAGAGTATGATTGAAAGTATATAACGTAAAACTATACATAATGTTAAGATTGGGACTAAAGTTAAATATGTAGCCAGCAGATTTGCTTTGGTTACATTAGTTAACATTAACTAGAAACCTTAACTTATGTTAGCTGGGCAACGTCGGTCAGCTAGCTAACAGTAATGTTAAACGTCAACGTTCTTCCCCTGATAAACCAGTGTTGAATCAGAGAGGGTTAAAGCGGATCTTTGGTTGAATTGGTCTTTGACAACGTGAAAGATTCTATCGTAGACTAATACAAGTTAAAATAATCAATTCAACTCCTATAATAAACTGGCAAATAGTGTTGTTGGTCAGGCTGTAAAACTTGTCATGTAGCATTAGCTAACGTGAACTAGCATAGCTAGCTAACGTGAACATCAAAAGTACTGTTTACATGCTTAGCGTTACAGCAAAGTTCAGTTAGATAGTCTTAATGAATTAGTTACGTTCTGGTCAACGTTAAATGAATAATTACAAAGGGTGCATATAGGGTCCTTGACATTTCCCAGCATATGTGATACCGTTAACGTTATTTGAATCTCCTCGTACACAGAGATTCTGCAGTGGCTAACATTGGCAAATGGGTTGAGACATTGCATGGCTAGTTAGAACTAAGTTAACGTTAGTGGGGCATTTCGAAGTTTTTCTGAGTGGTTTGTAGAAGATAAGTTAGCTTCTAGCTTAACATACATGGCTAGTTTATACCTGAAGTAACAGCGTTATTTGTATTACTAAGAGCCAACTATGTTATAGCTAGTTTACACAACTGCTAACTGGCTAACCTTATGATAGTTGGTTGTATTTAACATTAACAGGTGATGTTCAAACCACTCAATTAAACGGTTCTCGTCGTATTGCACGTTTGTTACATACAAATAAGCAATCATCTACCGAAAGTTACTCTTCACATTGGAAGCACGAATATGTCAAGTGTGTTAACTCTAAGGTAGTTTGCTAACTGAGCTAACAATCTGACCAACTTGGTAGCTTGTCCACTTGCCAAATTGTATACCGTTACCTACCAGATGGAGCTACCCTTTCTAACCAGTAGTTCAATGAACACTACGCAGCTCTCTCAGAAAAGGTTAAATCCCAAATATACTGTCTTATACAATATGTGTATGTCTGTGTTCAAGTGTTCTACTGAACTGATCGAACTGTTGTGTAACAGCTGACCACGATTAGGTCGAAGTATTAGTCACACAGTAGCTACTTCGGCTGAAAATCGTGGCCATAAATGGATATTCGATTCGCATTGTAGCTAGCAAAGTTCTGTAATGGGGATATGCGGTTAGTCGGTGTATTGGTTGTAACGTAAATGTTACATTGAAATCTATCAATACCACATTCACATGGGCTCCCTTCAGATGTTGTATAAGACTATATTCTTTATATGTTAGGCTAAGGCACTAGGTATATGCAGCGTAGTGGTCTTGGTAGGAAAGCTACCAAAATTGTGGAAACTGTTGAGCTGTTTTCCCAGTGCCGCGTGATATGCTGTACCGGATCAATGATTTGTGCTCATTAGACCGCTTGAATATGGCTTGATTGGGAGGAATATAAAGCAGTCAGTCTTGAAAGATAGTAGACATTTTGTCAAAGTTTTGGTATTTTCTCTCATGTCCTCTGTGTGAATGTGTGGGGGGTGGGGTGTTCTTTGCTCAAGGAACAATTTTTAGAATAGCCCATGCCAGTTGAGCTGCCCCCAGTGAAATTAATATATATATATATATATTCCTAATAAGTTAAGGAATTAGGGGGCATGTTTTTGGTAGTCATATAGAAGACCAATGTGGTGAACTAAGAGCCCATGTAGTGTCATCTTTGGCAAAAGTAAATGTTAGCTCTTCTCACAACAATATCTGCAACAGAATCTGCAACCCAAAAGGATGGGAGCAGACGTCACATGAGCTGTGGAATTTGTGCACGAGAAGTTGGCCCGGCCCCGTGCTGTCGAAAGAGTCAGCGGAAATGGGCCTGGCTGGAGGGCATTCAATTGAACATGCTTCAGCGCAGCACACCAAATGGCTCGCAGGGCTTGGACCACATCACAGTGAGGCTGTTATGATATCCAAACACTTAGCTCAGATATGCATTTGAGCAGCCGTGGCCTACTGGTTAACTCTTCGGACTTGTAACCGGAGGGTTGCCGGTTCTAACCCCGACCAGTAGGAACGGCTGAAGTGCCCTTGAGCAGGCACCTAACCCCTGTTGTTGCAGGCAGCTCACTGCGCCGGGATTAGTGTGTGCTTCACCTCACTGTGTGTTCACTGTGTGCTGAGTGTGTTTCACTAATTCACGGATTGGGATAAATGCAGAGACCAAATTTCCCTCACGGGATCCTTATCCATCCCATAATGTATCTTTGCATATATCTCTCTTTCGTCCTGTGCACCAGGTCCTGCTGTCAAGTGTTCTGTAAGTTTTTTAAGTAAGATGGTGGGGATGAACAACCATCTTGCTTATTATTATTTTTATATATATATATTAGCAGCTTACTTTGTCACTAGTTTGAAAAAAAGTTCAGTTCGTTTTTATTTCCATTTTGTAACATCACTAGTGCAGTCATATGAAAAAGCCACATGTGGAAACCATCTTAACAAGCAGTTGAGAGTTAGCTGGCCTGTTGTCGGGAGTTGCAGCCGTTGGGGTCAGAGGCCACCCATACCAGGCCTTTCCCTCACTGTGGCAAAGCCAAGCCTTGCAATTGGCCCCTGGGTTATCAGGGCAACAGTGAGATTCGTTACTAAAAAAAAAGCCTTGACATGGATAGTAGGCGGAGAAAATGCCCAAACAGGAGGCAAAGGAAATTCATGAGGCAGCTCGAGCCTCTCACACTTATTTAACTTTGAGATGTGGCCACGTAAACATCATTTATGACAAGGGAAGGAGTCTGTTTTATGGGTTGCCACTGTCTGGTAAGCTGCCTCTGAAACAAAGTTCAAACATCCCTCTCGTTTGCTGGCGTCTTAAAGACTATGGCTTTTGCTTTACTTTTAAAAAATGCATGAGTGCCACTCAAATCGTGGCCTCCTGAAACATAGCTCCACTGTCACTGAGCAGGGTAACTCACTTCTCAGGGTTTAGTGTAATGCAGTGACATACAGGAGACACAAGACCTGGAGCTAGCATCTATAAAGGAAAAAGAAAATAAGAGATGTCATAAGATGACAACAAGTAAGATGCCATAAATGTTATATTGAGTGTGTGTGAAATAGGTCCACCCCTAGAGCAACAACTTGATGCTGCATGCAACCAAGTGAGTAAGTCACATTCTGCCAGGACTGTCGCAGTGGGGTTGGAGCAGAGACAGTTTGAAACGCACTCTGATGACAGGATTGATGAATGTAGAGAAGCACACCTGTTGCTTGAAGTATTCCTTCAGTATTCTGTCTGCAGCTGTGTCCCTGAGGGCTTTCAGTCTCAATTGAAACCTGCAAATCCCTGTTCCACAGTGGTGTAGTCTACGTGATGCGCATGACTACGCAGTATACCCACTTAAAAAGCATCACCATCTCAGTATACCCACTTAAAATAGGCAAGGATACATATTAACATTTGGGGTTGTTCACATACCAACTACAGCTAACTAGACTACACCACTGCTGTTCCAATAATATGCAGTGGAAATGCAGATCAATGGGTTGATGTTTGCACAAATAAAGGTGGTCTATGAGAGGCAAATGCTATCTTTAAAGGTGCTCTAAGCGATTTTGGGTAACATCACTTCTGTTGATGTTCAAATAAAACAGCTAGCTCGCTACGCGCATCTCGTCGTGATTTGCTGGAACAGTTTGTTATGTTTTTATGGTCCAGGCTGGCCAGTGTGCAAATAACCAGTCGGGATGTTCTGACAACCTTCCAGACAGTTCTCTAAGTTATTGGAGAGTGTTAATGTGACTACCCCCCCCCCCCAACCCCCCCCCCCCACACACACACACACACACACACACCCTGGTGAAATCTAGGGGACTGTACCAGACTACTGTGGAATGCCATCTAATAAACTCTACACTGATTTGATTTTTCTGAAGAGGACATGCCGTCTAATGTCTGCTGCCCTCTGAATGGCTCTTTACTGCCTCATTCCTTGTCTGCACAGCAGTGGCATAGTTTAATCAGTCAAATTGCAGCAGCATTTGGTGTGTGTATCCAAATAATTCAGTCTTTATTCAATGACACTGAGTCAGATTTGCCATCCGACTTGTTTGGGTCAGAATGAAAAGGATATTAGACAGAGTCAATGGTCGGGGGAGAATGGACAATATTATTATGGTGAAACCTTGGTATTTGCATTCAACAGCCATAGATGCCGTATTATCCATATCCAAAATTAGCCATGTCCAGAAAATAAATAAGGGTGGGGGGCACCAGTAGGCATTTACGAACAGCAGTTGTAGCCTATGTGAAACTCTGCATGATGAATTGCTTGTCATGTGTAAAGAAAATTACTTGATACACCCATCGTGCATAAGATGTTACACCCTGTCTTAATTATGAAGTCAATGATGGATGAACTTGATTTAGAGTCTTTCTGTTGAAACCTGTGCTGAACCCCTTTGCCTCTAGATGCCAGCTAAATATCTGGCCCAGGGCCTTCCAGTCTGCGTGAGTTAAACAATGCGTAGGTTATTCTTGGATCTTTAGGCAGTGTGAGTTTTTACAATACTCTTCTCACAATCTGGGCTGCGCCTGGCAACAGTTCACGGGTTATTTCACTCCTCAAAGTCAGTGTAAACACCATGCTCTAATGAAATGGTAACAGTCCTCAAACAAATGATTTATTCTGTCAGCTCTCCAGTTCATGTTAACATGGTGGAACTTGTCTGTCTTGGTTCCTCAAGTGCGCTCGTGTGTTGTGTGTGTGTCCATGCATGTGCCTGTAAGCACCCTGCCTGCGAATGCTCTGATTCAGCCTCATGATGGTGTGATGTCAGCCCCCTGAGCTTCACAGTCACATTCCCACAAGCTGTGTGTGGTGGCGGGTGTGCTCTATTGGAGGCGGACGCGTGAGTGTCTGTTGTGCAGTGTGATCCCACTCTGAAGCAGATATGCAGGTCTCCCTCTGCGACAGCCTGTGATCTCATACAATGCCGTCATGCGGAGGATGACTGTGATGTTGATTGTGCCGGATGCAGTGCTTTTTCATAAAGTGGTTGTAGGATTCTGTTTTCTGTAATGGGTGTCATAGTGCAATGAAAATGCTGCGCTAACCCGAATGACACACTGAGACGCACTGCATTCAGTCCATACTCCTCTGTGCAGATGAGTTTGGCTCTGCATTATCTGGTTGGCCCACACAGCACAGGTCAATGGCAGACCCTAGGATTCTGAACACACGTGCCAGTGTGCATCACAGCTGTTGCCTTATTCTGTAACACTACAAGGATGTGCACAGTCTTAGACTGAATGTCCATACTTGCTTTCTGCTGCACACTCACACTCAGGGACCTCGCCTTGGGCTTTGTTTATCTCTCCAGAGACAAATCACTTAATCCATACTGAGGTCCAAGAGGATCTGTCCTCTTCCACTTACTTAGCACTTTCTGCAGAACTCTTTTTAGCCAAGTTGACTGGGCATGACCATTCGACGAACATGTCTCTTTCCCTCACTCCCTCCCCCTATCCTTTTTTTCGACTCACACTATAGCCACTGCCCATTCAGCTTGTGGTGCAGGTCACTGCATCAAGCCTCCATCAGCACAAAGTGAGGTTGACGCATCTCTAGGGCTGAAACGATTCATCGAGTTACTCGAATAACTCGATTACAAAAATTACTCGAGGCAAAAACCCTGCCTCGAAGCCTCGTTAAATTCCTATGACGCGCACTATACGCGCAGGGATCTGATTGTTCCACACAGACCGTTGTTCAGAAAGCACACCACTAGCGCGTGAATCGTGATGCATTCTGAATTTAGCTGGCGCGATGGCGGAGTCAAGATATCCATAAATGGCAGAGAATGTCTAAAGTTTTCAAGTAAAGTTTTGGGATCATTACATACTCAAAAAGGAAAATAACAAGCATCTGAACCTAAATATCCACTCCATGCTGTTTCACCAAGCGTCAATAAAGTAGGCTAGGCTATTTATCAATCTATCTAGCCTATCTATCATCTATCTACGTAGCCTATAGCCTACATTGATGTTGGCTGATTTTAATCACATACTGTATTTGTAGCGATGTCGTGATGGCTTGTTTAGCTTTGATGTTTTTAAGTTGGTAAACTTATTCACGTTCAATTGCAAGACAGTATGCCTAAAAAAGAACCCCTCACGCACATGCATGCACCCTCATCATCTTTCCTCACGCACCGCACGCGTGCACACACACACAGGTTGCTAGGTTACCATAGCAAATAGGCTCACCCCAGAAATGATTTTTTAGTAGCCTAATGGTAAAATTATTTGTTAGTAGCCTAATGGTAGACTATGTTCACAACATAGTATGGACAGCTTTGTTCGCCCAGCTAAGTCATGCACAAGAGGCTGCAATTTTACAGAGCGCATTTTGAACATTATTTAATTGATGGCACTTAAAAACACTAAATGGGTAAATTGCAATAAATGGGCTTAGTTTTGTAGCCTAATCTTGGAGTTAGAATAAATACCAATGTGCCAATTGCTTGATCATTTTACAGCCATGTCATTTTCGTTATGCATTATGTGTTTTGGTTGTTTAAAAATGCAAAAAAAAAAATACCCGATTAATCGATCGATAAAGTGCTAGATTAATCGATTACAAAAAGAATCGATAGCTGCAGCCCTACGCATCTCAATCGAAAATGTCAAGAGGGAAGAAGTGTGGGCATTTAATTTGCATCTTGAGATGAGTGATGGATCAACGCTGGATGAGTGTTAAGGTCACAGCCTCAGTGTGCAATGTCTAAAGAGCATTGAGCAATGACTAAGCTGCCGGTAACGTCATCCCGCCTGTGGCTGACTGCATGGGGAAGTGTTTAAGGCTCTGGCTGGGTAGCTGGGAGCAGGTGACGCAGTGGGTGGTGGAGCGAGTCAGAGCTTGGATGACCCTGCAGGCTCAGAGCCTGAGCTATGGGCCAGCCATCATGGCACTCAGGAATCCTACATTCTGTACGTTTAGACATGAGACGTACTCTGAGCTTGACCATTTTTTTCTTTTTTGGTGGTAAATGGCAAACCGGTATGCCTTTGTGGAAAGTCTGTAATGGTGTTGATTGGATGAAGGAATTCGTTATTGTCTTTGGTTTGTTGTTTCATTTTTGCATTTAGGGTGGTTAAGCACAAACCAAATGCTAAGTGTGAAATGCAAAACGAAAACTCCCAGTCCTTAGGTGCCAGGTATGCAATAAATCTTCTTTGAAGCCCTTATCTTAGAAATGTGCTATATTTGACAAAAAAAAGGAAACTTGTAATACGTATATTGAAGCTCCAGGCCAAGTTGTTATGTTGTGATCTGCAGCCCTTGGAATAAGCCCAGTTGACTCGCAGTAGGGGTGAGACCTCCTGTCCAACCGCCGTGCCTGTAACCTTTCTGCTGAAGCGTCAGCTATGTCAGGCCAGGGCTCCATGTTTAGGTCAGCCGGTGTGCCATGGGATATTTAAGGAATGCTGACTCTGCAAGTATAGGCGGTACACCAGGCCGGAATGGAGCATTGGTGCCAGATGCGGCTATCAGAGGGACACCCAGTCCGCCTGCCCCTCCAGCGCCCCCTCACGTGGCTCAGACTGACCGATATAGTCACATCAGCCCTTGTAGCTGCTCGCTCGCTCACTCGAAGGAGTCCTGATGAAAGTCCAGGCTCGTGTTGCCTAACAGGCCCAGCTCACCCGCAGTCAATTTGATACAGCTGGGAAAAGGACTAGGAAAATGTCATGATCCATCATATCAGATGTGTGGGACAACAGTATTTGAACACGTCAGTAGTAAATTGACATTTCCATTCCCACAGTTTCCTTCAGTGTATGCACACAGATTAAGTGCATTTCCACATCTTGGATCGGTGAAATGCAAACTGTGAGCCTTCCGTTAAACTGCATTTGCGCAACTTGGGTATAAGTAAGTATAAGTATATATACTTTTTTGATCCCATGAGGGAAATTTGGTGTCTGCATTTATCCCAATCCGTGAATTAGTGAAACACACTCAGCACACAGTGAACACGTCACACCGCGAGGTGAAGCACACACTAATCCCGGCGCAGTGAGCTGCCTGCTAAAACAGCGGCGCTCGGAGAGGGGTTAGGTGCCTTGCTCAAGGGCACTTCAGCCGCTTCCTACTGGTCGGGGTTCGAACCGGCAACCTTCCGATTACAAGTCCGAAGCGCTAACCAGTAGGCCACGGCTGCCCCCAGACTGTGAACCAAAGATCTTTAATGTAGATGTTGACATAAGAGCAGATATTTTAACTAGGGCTGGGTGATGGGACAGGCAAAAAAATAAATAAAAAGAAATTCAGTGTGTTTCAGTGCAGACATTCTCATTTTTAATGGATTTCCCCCCTCGGTTTTGCCGCTCCCCCTTTCGCACAGCGCAGGACCAGAGAGGGTAGAAGCGGCGCGTTAGCAGCACTGGGTCAGTGCACAGCACGGGTAGAAAGTCAAGGTGAAAGGTGTTTGGATGATTATTATGTCTGACCTCAACAATATAGAATGCCTCTGTATGCGGTTTGCTTGCATAAAATGATTCCATGGATTTTGCACGATAACCCACACAGTTTTTATGTGGTGTTGAGCCACTGCATAGGCTGCTCTCTGTCACTTCAGTAGCCCATGCTTCTCTGGACAGCATTTAGACTTATAATGGTCCTGAATTTAAGGAAGTTTGAAGTTTCAGAATGCCACACATGAAAAGCATGACCAGCTTCAAGCAACGAGTGGCAGACAGAGCCTGAAGTCACGTATAGGCTACCAGAGACACATTGTTACACATTGATTTCATAATGCTTAATGCAAGGATTTGATCTTATATTTAATTTAAATTAAATAAAATTAAATTAAACATAGAATATTAATGTGTGGCGGCCGGTTTTAATTTCATTGCGCCCCGCCACAGATTAGTCAATGTAGGGGAAACACTGAAATAGGCCCAACTGAAGGCCAAGTGGCCTTGCCCCTAAAATGGTGAAATTCCAAGCCTGCTTATACTTATACTTATCATGTGATATTTGCAACGATGTGACTCAAAAACAATCTCTGGTAGCCTATAAGTGACCTCACGCTCTGTCTGCCACTCGTTGTCTGTATTGTAGTTGTCATGCTTTGCATTGTGTGGCATTCTGAAACGTCCTTACATTCAGAATCATTAACGCTTGTTTCAATTTGGGACCTTGCAGTCAGAATAGTCGTTTGTTTATTTAATGTCTAAAGACAGGCCTACTTTAGACTATTTGAAGTGCTATTGCTTATAATTTTTTACAGCGTTTTGAATAGCCACTGCATACCAGTTTGTTGGCTTGTTGCAAAATCCACAGAATCTTCTTATGTAAGCAAACCGCATGCTGGGAGTCTTTATTGTTGTGGTCAGACATGATGATCATCCACACATCTTACACTCGCTTGACTTTTTACCCGTGTAGCCTACACTGATTCAGTTCTGCCCCACTTCTATCCTCTCTGGTGGCCTACAGTGCTGTGTGAGAAGGGGATTGGCTACAGTAGAGTGGCGAAAGCCAATGTGTGCTTGTTTTATCGATATTTAACATAGGGCTGTCAATCAATTAAAAAAAATTATCTAATTAATTACATACTCTGTGTAGGGGTGTAACGGTACACAGAAGTCACGGTTCGGTTCATACCTTGGTTCGGACATCACGGTTCGGTACGAGTTCGGTACAATGGAGGGAAAAGCAAAACAAAAATGCAGAAAGCTATTTTTTTTAATTGTGCATGTCTCAGGCTGTACGACCTAGTGTCATACAGTCTCTTCCCTGAGCTATCTGCAACAGCCTGAAGTGTGTAAGATGTAGGCTAAACAGTACAATAAGTACCCAGACTCCATCTGTAACTTGTAAACAAAATAAGACAATCAGCTATAAAACTGAAAATAGGCCTACAGCATCTCTTATTTCTGAAAGTGCAAATGACATAGAATAATGATTTTTAAAAATCCACTTAAGCAAGACCTTCAACATCTGTGTTTAGTTGTATATGGAAGGGTCTACAATTTGCCTCAATATTTTTCAGTGTGTGTACAGTAATAATCTAGCCTACTAACTGTGAAAGTATCACACTATTTTGCCTTCTTTTAAAAAACGAAATTGCTCCTTTCATTTCATAAACAGACTACGACTAGAAGTCACGTGACTTTGCCCTTCGACGTTAACTCACCGTGGCATGGTTTGTTTATTAGCCTGGTTAGCGTCACTTTCTTTTACTGTCTATGCACTAAACACTACCAGCTCCTCATGTGAGAAGTTACAAGTTACCCCAACATAAAGGTAATTACCACGCGATGTACATAGCTTTCTGTCATTACGAAATCATTTAATTTAAGCCATAGGTTTTGGCCCTATTTGTATGTGTATCCAAAAGCTGCTGAAGCGCAGAGGAAGTTTTTTTTTTTCTCGTTCCAGTGATTGGTAGCTTCTAGGCTAGCATACATCATCTGGGTGATGGCTTCGAATATGTGTAGCATATATTTCCACTCACATACCATATAACAACTGCTGAACAACGCCGACACAGTTTCATCTTATCCACCACTCTCTCGCCAGTATACTTTAACTGAAGTTCTCAAACTTGCGATCTTACAGAGACCAGCGGATCCTCTAACTCTTGTGGGTCGCCACCTTAGTGCTGCTGTCAGAGAATGTCTAATAAGGGTTGTTAATGACTGACTGACTCGACCGACGACCTGACAAAAAAAAACATAGGCGCCAATCAGAGCTAAGGCGAGGCTACAGATTAGCGTTAGGTGTCGCTAAAGAACTCCCGTAACTCTCGCTACTTAACAGTAATTGCGCATGACATGAATTAATCCGCACACGAGTTTTATGTATTTTTATACCGTGTATTCTCCGTGTAAATTAATGCACCGAACCGTGACGCCCGTACCGTTTCGGTTCAATACGAATACCTGAACCGTTACACCCCTAACTCTGTGATTAATTAATCTAAATTAATCGCATATATATTTTTTGCTGTGAAAGTATTTTACATATTTAAATTCAAATGAATCATTGAATAATCAGAATTAGTGACATTAAAGTTCAAAAACTCTTTTATTATTATTTTCACTGTTCAAATAATTGCCATAATAATCTATGATATGACCTAATATGCTGAGGAAATAAATTCAAAAGTGCTTCGGGAAGAAGTTTTTTTTTCACATACAAGGCATTTCAGGCCACAGATATAACCTAGGGGACACAATAAAAATAAATTAACACTCCCCTCAATGTCAACACTTATTTCTTTGCATTGATGTGCGACTATAGAGTTGATTAACTCCGGTGATGTGCAAATTCCTTGCTGCAGACATTGCAGAGGACTTTATTTTCAACACTTTATTTTTTATGAACATCAGTAAATGTTCCAATCAATGATCCAGGCAGCACGTTTTCTTCTCTCTCCTTCATTTTACAGTCTAATTTTTACTGACTAGAACGGCTCGGGGTCAAAGGTCATACGGAATCGATTAATCTGCACAAATTTTTTTAATCAGTTATTTTTTCTCAAATTAATTAATCAGTTATTTTGACAGCCCTAATTTAACAATATCTTTTGCATGGGGGCGCTGTGGCGCAGCTGGCTACAGCGCTCATACCATATAAGGGTCCAAGTGCCCACGGGGACTTCGCTTCGAATCTGACCAACAGTCATGTCCCGATCCCACCCCATCTCTTTCTGTCCCACTCGCTTCCTGTCTGCCTCTTTACTGTCCTGTCATAATAAAGTCAAAAAAGGCCAAAAGATATACTTAAAAAAAAAAAGAAAAACTTTCTTTTATTATCCAAACAACGTCAAACTTGGCACTTCGGTTAACACACACTGACGCACAGACAGACAGACTTTCCTGTAATTTCTTTAATTATTATTTCTAATAATTCATTATTGAATGCTTAGCTGGAATGATGTTTTTCCCCATCATCCTATTTTTAAAGCAGGCCTATCTGCTGGCATGTAATTGGGCTTCGAGTTTTCTACAGGAATAGCATGCTTCAACGGGCACTCAACTAGTATTTCTAAATTACATACGATAGCCTGATGGTAATGTCTCTCAACAATTTACATGATTAATAAGACTGATTTGCAACTGCACCGTTAAACAACAAGGAAAATAAGGACATCATGCAAAACAGCACTGCATTAAATGAATGACCCATGTTGCGAAAGTAAATGTCTACTTCAAAGTTGGATGGGTTCTTGGCTCGTGCTGCTCACTTAAGCTGTTTATCAATAAGTAAAACATGTCGATTAAGAGTGTTGATTTAAACTCACCAACATTGCTGGACCACAAGTGTAATTCAACCGTTGTTAATCTATTGTTTACTGACAACTGTAGCGTAACAACATTGAAAACAGCTGACAACCACTCTGACAAGCCCAATGCAGTAGGCCTACTAGTTTAATATTGGCATGATTTATGTTTAATAGGTAGGTTCTATTCAGACCCTACACTACCTACGCAAATGGCCTAGAGCTACACTGTTGTAAGCAGAAATGTATATTTACTTACATGGCGTTTCTGCGTACTGTGCGTAGCTTTGCAAGTCACCGCTAAAAGGGTGAACATTCAATATATTGCCCAGCCCTAATCTACTGTTCTCAATGGTTGAAAAATGTGTCGGTAACCTAATAGGTGTGTGTGTTCCCTCCCCCTTCTGCGTTTATAGCTCTTCTCTGATTTCATGAAATAGGATCCTAAGATGGCAAATAAAGCATACATTAGTGTTCTACAGGCCTATCTATCACTAGTTGAAGTTGAGAAAGTGGGAAGTTCAGTTTATGCCGATCTTCATTCCATTTCAGTCCTAGCTCCTAAAACAAGTAGAGTAGGACCAACCTTGTTGCTGTTGAGGCTGGCAACAGGAAACGGTCAGCTGTAAGATTGGGCCCATGGAAGTTTGAGAACCTGCTCCTCAAACTACTGCCACTTCCCCTTAGGCAGTGAAACTGTTCATACAATGTTATTGTCCAAGAGTGAAACTCATGGCAGGGAGTCTTTGCATGTGTGTTTCTGTGTGTTTGTGGCTGTGTGGGGACGATTAAACCCAAACACTCTTATTCATTTTTGTGTTATCCCGCAATCCACTAAGAATGTGTTGGTAATGCTTAAGAGGTAGTATGGGATTTTCAGTGGAGGTCAGGGAGGGGTTAGGGTCTTATGGCTGTTGTCACCAACTTAAAGTGTTGTTCTCCATGATGCATCTGCAAGCGTTTTAAAAGTCTGTTAGTCTTGTTTTCTACACATTTTTATAGTCTGCTGCTGATTTATATTACCAGTGAGCTGACTACTGCTGCTACTCTCATTATTGGGGAAACATCATGAGCTATTTCAGGGAAAAATTTTGTTTTTTTTCCCCACCAAACTGTAGTGTTGATTTTGACAGTGTACAGGAACAGGGAAGTGCCATAACTGTGGACGTTCTGATCTTTGACCGTACCTCTTCACTTTGTTGCCAGTGCATCTTTTGGCTTTCATCTGCAGTTTGCACATTGGCATACCTTAAACATCATCTGTTGCTCTCCGGCTCAGATAGTGGAACAGTGTATTAACAGGCTAGATACAGCCCGGTGGATGTGAGCAGGATAAGGGCAGCATAGACACAGCATAGTAACAAAACCTAAGTAAAAGAAATATAAATTGCTATTTGTAGATTGACACTCTACAACCATATTAACAATCATGATCTTTTAGAAATGGTCCCTCCGTATGGCTTCTCCCCTTTGTACATGAAACTGATATTTCATAAGGTGCGAGTTGCAACTCCTATGTGAAAGATCCTGACCCCCCCCTTTACCACACAACCTCCAGAACTGCAAGTTGGTGTCCTACATAACGTCCTACAAGTTGCATAGCCCACGACACTTCACAATCTTGGGCCAATATCCAAATTAGATTGCATAGTGAGCATATTGTATCCGGCCACTGTTGAAATTGTAGTGGTTTCCATCACCTTCAAGCACAGATTCTCATCTGTTCTCATTTTGGTTTGTTGTTTATTTTACACCGGTCAGTCGACCAGACAATATTCTGTGTTTTAGAGAGTTGTTGAAAGAGCTGTGCATACTGTGTGGTTAAGTGGCAGTTGGAAGCCCCACTCCGCTCTGTCCTAAGGTTAGCCCTGTGGAACGTTCTAGGCTGCTGTCCCAGAGAATAGTGACATGTCAGCAGACAATTGAAATGAACAGGCTGAGTATTGCACTCTGTGGGTGTGCTGAGGGAGGGGTAGAATGAGAGAAAGAGAGAGTGAGGGTGAGCGGACTGTGGCTGAGGAAAGGGGCTCAATTTGATTCTCTGCTTTGCACGATAGAGAGCTTGAGCAGGAGTTCGGTCAGTGAGCGCTCTAGTGAGATGTCTACTAACCAAAACATTTTTGTCACTGTTTTTCTGCTGATGTCATCTGTATACAACTCCTTAACATTGTCTATGTGTCAGTTAGGTATCTAATGTCTGTTTCTGGGTTATGAACAATTGCTGCGAGTCCTCTCCCAAGGAACTTGATTATAAATTCAAGGCAAATTCCTTCCTTGTTTTTTTGTTATTCTTCTTACTTTTACTTAGCATGTTTGTCCTGTCCTAAAACTGTAATACTATAATTACTAGGCCACAGCACAGTCACTGATGTCACTGATGAGACTGCTATATTGCTGAGACAGGCATATTACTAAGACTGTTATTATTGTTGGACTGATTGTGCCAGCTGGATTATTTCTGCACACAGACTAGTGCCAGAGGGCTCCTACTGACCTGCCCAGCTCTGGATCCATAGATCTGTCTGAGTGACACTGGTTATACAGTTGTTCCTTTATCTCACCCATCTTTTCGATTTTACACTCCATCCTCTTGATATTACATGCACCCAAGAAGGCTTTGGCAAGATCCTTTCCCTGTGTGTTTTTTGCTTGCCTCGGTTTAGCCCCCATTTTGTGGATCTTCACTCTGCATGTGGTCCGCCCCGTTACTGCCTTTCCCACCAATGTTGCAGCCGCACCAATCTGGGGATATTGCACAATTACAGTCTTGCATACACTGTCTGTAGTGTCATGGTATTACACTGATGACCTGTGTCTAGATGGTGGCTTTGACTGTGACTTAATTTCTGTCAAGCCCATCAACCACATCATTCCTGGGTCACACCCAAGTTGCTGGTCCGTCAGTGTATCACATCAAATCAGCAGTAATCGTATAAGTGGATGAAACTTATCCAGTTATCATGTCATGATGCTAAGTCTTGGATTGGTAGAGTTAAAGTACTTCAAAAAGTAGTCAAAAATAGTTCCATATCCTTGCAAAGCTTCTATCTATGCAGACTTTGTCAGGCACTCTGATGGAGCGCTTCAAAACCCACTACCAGTCCTTGCTATTAGCTTTGGGATGACATTTAATCTGGCAGATCATCACATGAACACGCAAGCAGAATGGTAGTGGGAAGGAAGAAGCAGGTGATTTGGAAAAGGGTCATAGTGTCAGGTTTGTAAGCCAGGGTCGGTATTCATGAAGCATTTGAACGGCTAAAGGTAGTTCCTCAGTCTTTCTCTTTGCTTCGGAGTAAAAGTTGGTCTCTAGCTGTGTCAGTTGAATTTAGGATAACATTTTAAAACGGACTACAGAGTGCTCTTAATGGTAAAAGTACCCAGATGTACTAAAGGAGGAAGCTTATTTTGTTGTCCAAACTTGTCTGTTCTTCTTTTCTTCAAGCCCCATTACCTTGATATATTGGTTAAACCCTGTTGGTTTTACTTGGTAGCATCTTGCAATCCCAAAAAAATAATTGCTGAATCAAATAAACAATTGCAGCCCTCACATATCTGGGAATAAGAGACAGATATTTATTATATAAAAAATAAATTAGCTAACCCTGTCTAGCTGGATTTAGAGTGGAATAAATTTCTGAAAATAACACATCCATGATCTCTGTGTGAGCGTTCCTCCATCACCTGTGTTTTTGTCATGCTTGCTTTTTTTGGAACAGCGTGAAGGATCACACTCCAGCACTAGTCCATTTGCACATTTACAGCCTTTTATTCAGCCATGGCACGTAGTGTTTAGAGGCTGTTCCTCTCATTTGCTACCCTTTTTACTGGGCCGTATCAAGGCCTGGCTGGATAGACTTTTTTTATCTATCTGCTGAACAGCTGTGGAGCAGATGTGAGGACGGTCACCTCTCCTCTCCTCGTAGCCGAGTCTCAAATGGGGGACTGTCAACACCTTTATGAGGCCACAAGTCCTCAACAGGTGATGGTAGTGCCAGCATTCACATGAGAGGGAATCAATGGCCATCACCCAAGCTGATGAAACAGGACTGCATCCAGTTACACATCCTATCAAAAACAATCTTCCCTTAAAGGAGTTGGAGATTCGACAGTGACTCGTTTACTGTCTTCAAACAAAATAAACCTTCTATCTATGTGTTCAATAGGCAATACAGTTTGTCCAGTTACTGATCTAACTGCAACGCAAGTCTATAGGCTGTTTTGTAAAGACGAAAAATGGCACACATGGCACTGATAATAGCGAACATGCTAACTGATATAATACCATTGTAATTAAAAACTAGTTGCCAACAATAAATCCCTGTTTACTTGTTTACTATGGTTTGAAATGGGCTTGTTCTGTAGAATTCTCTGGATGTTCCATTAATCTGGTAATGTCACAAACCAAGTCAGGTCTGATTTGGGTTTTGTTAAAGTGTCGGTGGTTATTGCTTGGGATTATTCGTAGGTCAGTGTAGATACAGTTATTCTAAGTTAGACGTCAGACATTATGCTCTCTGTTGGTTATGACATGATTGGCTAAATAGGCTCTCTAGTGCTCCTGAATAACAAGAAATGGAAAAATCATCAGACAGACTGCATCACCAAACAAACTGCATCACCGCTTTGGTATTAGCTCAATGTTGTGTGGTATTGATTATAAACTGAATTTTTTTTTCTTCTTTTTTTCATTTTTCCAGGCCCAGTCATCTCAGCCACGCATCCGGTTTAATGGAAACCAAGGGGTAAGACTTCTCTCTTTCCATCTTTCCCACTGTCTCTCACTCACCCACTCCTTTGTGTGTTGGCATCTCACCAAAGGCTTGCAATGACCACATCCTGACCAGGAGGGATATTCGCTGTACTTGTGAGAAGTTAAAGAGCAAAGATGATTAAGCAGTTGGGCTCAGAATATGTTTTCTACCATTTGTTTTTTGTCTGGAGTAATTTGTCATGTCTGTGTACACTATGTCCTGTGTGTCCTCTGTCTAGGTTATTACTTGAAGCATGAGTCTTATTTGCACTTCAGTCTTAAACTACCCATAGCTTTCAGCTTTTTGTCTTAGTGCCTGTAAGACTTCAGACAGGGATGTTCCAAAAGGTCAGTGTTTGTGTACAAGTGTTTAGTTATACTGACCCATTGAGCTGTTGATCTTTGGTCAGTGTAGCCTAACTTATTTAATGTCTTGTAAGCCAAAAGGAATAACAACGGTGGTCAGAATGCTCAAATCTTCTGGATTGTTGATTGTTGTTTCTAAACAAGAGAAATGAGTCTCACTGTTGGCTCTCTGAGTCATACACTAATTAATGTGGCTCTGGTTAGAGTTTTTTGATGTCTAAGACAACATTGGGTGTAAACCTTGCTTCTTATCACTCAACTGTTATCTTCAGGAGTTAAGAATCAATGAGTGGTGGAACACTGCCTGCCTTGCCTGAGGTGGTTCCTTCCACTGCGGGTTATCTAGCTACAGGGTTGTGCTGCAGGCCCTGCCACCAGGCGCCCGTCTCTGACCTGCTGGCTGAGGTGTAATGTTTGCACATGTCCGCAAGTGCAGAGGAAAAAATATGTTTGTACCCTGTACTGCTGTGTTTGCAGAGTCTCTCTGCTGAAGCTGCTCCAAGGACATTGTGTGTGTGTGTGTGTGTGTGTGTGTGTGTTTGTGGACAGAAGTACAGTGTGTTTGTGTCACAGATTTGATCAACCCTTCTAAGTTTTTGTGAGTCCTTTGCTGGTGGTCAGTTAGACTCTAATTCTGGGTCTGAACAATCAAGTATATCAGTATTTTGGAAGTGGCGACCTCCTTATGAATGCAAGTTGGCATCCTCTGCCACAGTTGAGCGGTCATGTATGTTAATATGCCTAATGTTAATCATGGCAGAAGTCATAAGGACGACGCATAACCTTATAGCCCAGGGATGGGCAAACTACGGCCCGCGGGCCGGATCCGGCCCGCCAAGCACTTTCATCCGGCCCGCCGAGCATTTCATTTAGGCTAGTTATCAGGCTGCTCGCTATTTTTTTCCTGCGATAGACGTTGGTTAGCTTTACTGCAAACTGCTTTTCACTCTCCTTAGATAACGTTTACAATGTCAATGTCAAAACATCATGTTAAATAGAGATAACATCATGTTAAACTAATTTAACTCTTAGTTATCTCCTTTGCAGCAGATCTAACGTGAACATATGCAATCCATTTAATTGGGAAAGCGTCTGCACTCACGAGAGGGAGAGAGAGCCGCAGGTTCCAGCTGGCTTGTGATTGTTGATAATTGATATCTCCTCCTTATAAGAAAGTTTTAAAAGGAAATCATGAAGGCAACAGTAGTTCCCACTACTGACCATTTTAAAACTGTGAGAGGGCCCAGCCGTAGGTACAGCACTAGCCATAGTGGAGCAGGCAGAAGATCATTGAGAAATAAACGTGAATTAAAGCGACTGTCTTAAAGCGATAGTGTACAATTTATACATTTGTTTAACAGCATAAAATTAGCAGTATTTTTAAAACAAATTAGCACTATTTTAAAACAAATACTTTTCATACTAAATTATAGGCTATAAAAAATTTATTTTTTTAGGCGTGTGTCGTCGGGGGGAGGGGGGGGGTTGTGTGGCCCGCCGGCCAATTTTCAAAACCCAATGTGGCCCTTGAGCCAAAAAGTTTGCCCACCCCTGTTATAGCCCATCGACCCATAGGTTTTTAAGAGCCCAATGGCGTTTCCCCTGGCCTGAGAAGAAGCTGATGACGATGGGTTGTGATCTGATCCGGTCAGACAAGTCACATGCTCAGGGGCAGCATTAGCAGCTAAACGCTGTGAGGGCTTTAAAATGGATTTCCTCTGAGGCAAGCATTGTTGTCGCCCTCCGCACCACTGCCACATGCATTCCTGGCATTAGTGGAGCTGGAGCCTCGGACCCCTACCAGCGCATGGCACCCCCGTGCACCCAGCACACAGGCCACGACCTGATCTCTTATTTGACATGTCATCCTGACATATGACGTCCGAATACCAGCAGAGCGTACATCAGCTAGGTCTGGGTGCAGGCGTTCAGGGTGCGGGCTTCCCAGTGGCTAAAAGTTTGATTGATCACCGCAGAGACTGCGGCCATTAGCTCCCCAAAAGTTGTAGGCAGTGTTTCCCATACATTGACTTATTTGTGGCGGCCCACCACAATATCAACACTGACCACCACACAATGACTTTTCCAGGTTGTACTAAATTGTACTTAAATGTGGTTAGAATCATAACCACACTGCGCTTATTTGTTAAATACTGTTGCATTCAAGTTAATTCTGCAAACCAACCACCACAAATAGAATTCAATTCTGTGGGAAACACTGTGTAGGTCATCACCTACATGCCTACCTTTACTTGCTAAAGAAGAAAAAAAGAGTGGGGGGAGTAAAGCTTGGCTGACTGTGCCACTTTCTTTTTCCCCTTCCTTCATCAGTAAAATACTAGTGTTATGACTTAACAGCCTGTAGTAAGAAAAATGTCCTCCTGAGAGCCGACGCTGAGCTTAAGTCTTTGACCTTCCAGTTAAAACTGGGGGTGGAGGTGACCCTGTAGGTTAAGGGAGAAGGAAGAATGGGCTTTGGCTTAAGAAGCACTGACCTCATTTAACCGTGGCATTTTTATTTTTTGTTAAACGTCCAGTGCCTCCACAAACTTAAGCGCAGAACATCGGTTTGTTCTGTTGCCGTACCTTTTTTCTAATATTCCATTGATGGGCAGGTTTATTCATGGATGTACGACCTACCAACAACTGTGAGAATTTTTCTGGAGCTCCAAGAGTCAAACCTTAAATAGATGGCTAAAAATTAGTATGGATATAATGAAGGTATATTGTTGTCAGAATTCATTACATATAGTATATAACAGACACAATATTTTGTTTGTTTGTTTGTTTTGTTTGTTTGTTTTTTCTTTCATTCAATTGTCACTGTTTATTCTTCTCCCTAAAAACTATTTATGGCTTGGCAATTCTTCAGTTTGTCTAGGTTATTACTTGAAGCATGAGCTTTATTTGCACTTAAGTCTTAAACTACTCATAGCTTTCAGCTTTTTGTCACTTGGTTAATGGAAAACATGTCAACATGCACTTGTCTTAGTGCCTGTAAGACTTCAGACAGGGATGTTCCAAAAGGTGTTTGTGAACAACTTTGACAAAGTGTTTAGTTACACTGACCCAATGAGCTGTTGATCTTTGGTCAGTGTAGCCAAACTTATTTAATGTCTTGTAAGCCAAAAGGAATAACAGCAGTGGTCAGAATTGTCAAATCTTCTGGATTGTTGATTGTTGTTTCTAAATAAGAGAAATAAGTCTCAGGCCCAGATGTACTAACGCTTTTGCGCCCACTTCAGGCGTATTTGTTTCGCAATGTGCGTGTAAAATCATTGTGAGGTATGTACAAACAGGCCGCAATGATGTAAAAGCGCAAACTGCCTGTCGCGGGAGCTGAAAGTGGCAGATTGCGTTTGTCATGTCATGCATATGCATTCATGGGAGGATCCAGGGGAAAGTGGGAGTTTAGCGTAAAAAGATGGGAGGGGGAGAGTAAAAAGCGCCTAATTATGTATTCCGCGGTATGTACAAAGACTGCTCCTGAAAACGCACGTCTATTCTGCGCCTAAATACTTCCGCCTTGTAAAAGCAGGTGTTAATCCAAATTGCAATTCAATGCGTCAATAAGAGAACCTTCAAAGACAACAGAATCGCTATTTAGAGCACCAGTTTTTGTGGTGAAAGTATTTGTACTACCAAAAGCAACCTTAACTTTCGTTGGCCTTTCGAATGTCTTACTTTCACTTTCACGTCATTCACTTAAACTTTCCTACTTGCTAGATTTGACCAATCATCCATAGCCTACGTGCACAAGTAGTTTGAGTAGAACTACTGATCTTTATTATCTCCCTGCTTGTTTACATCTTATCATGTATGGTATTATTTCATGATCACTAAACATTTGATTTTTTTTAATGTTGTCATCAGTTAACTTCATTCAACTGCGCTTGTATGTAGGCGCTGCCATTCAGTTGTGGACGTTCTTAAATTGCGTTTATGGGCAGAGGTGCGGTGTGTCCATGACGCTGATAACGCTACGTTCGCAAATGTACGTACATCTGGCCCTCAGTGTTGGCTCTCTGAGTCATACACTAATTAATGTGGCTCTGGTTAGAGTTTTTTGATATCAAAGACAACATTGGGTGTAAACCTCGCTTCTTATCACTCAACTGTTATCTTCAGGAGTTAAGAATCACTGAGGGGTGGAAAACTGCCACTGACAATTCTTCAGTCTAAAAAGTCTCCTCCCTAGGCTCTCAAATGTACGGTTACACCCTTGACGCCTGCTATTCCCTACTAATGGTGAAGAATATACTTGATGTTTCCAATGTCAATGAGCAAACATTAAAGATTAACCGATACGTATCGGTATCCATTTTTAATGTGTAAGATATGGCTACATCGATATGTGAAGCCCCGTATCGGAATAAAACTGAAATGAACCGGTTGTTATATCGATTTACTTGTTACGAATCGGTTCACAACTTTTTCTCCTCGCTCAGACTCTCATTTACGTTACAAGCAGCGCGTTCATCCCACTTCCGGTTTTGAAACTATACGTGGCACGGAATTGTGGGTAATGCAGTTAGTTTTTGGCTACATTCATTGCCCAAAGTTGTCAAAGGACCCCATTACCCATACATCTACTGCAACTTAAGCACGTGACAACTCGCACTCGGTCGTTTTTACTCTTTTGTTTTTTAAAATCCAGCGCGAAAACAATAGTCTGAGTAGCCTTACGTTTGATGAAGGGATTTCCTTAATGTTAAAGAATAATTTGGCCTTTGCTGCTAAAATGATGCACAAATTATTATTATTATTTTGTTCATATTCACTCAGACTTGTGGCACTGAGTTTCTGGTTTCTGCATATTAGTTCTACCGTTGGAACAAAATAAGACTAGAGAGTTCATTAATATGTAGGCCTATTTTATTCTTGTAGGCTATGAGAAAATGCCAGCAGTGTCTTAAGCACTGTTTTATTTTATTTCGTTATTGTCTTACCTTAACAATAGGCTACAGCTCCTTGAAAACAATCAGATATAACTCTATACAATCTATAATGTCTATAAAAATGTAATTTTATGTTGTATTTGGCTGCTGTGTTTGACTGAAATGTAGACTATTATTTTTTTCATTTCAATACAGTATATGATACAAACCTCAGTTTAGATAATCATATTCAATTGATAAAGATAGGCAATTTTTTTGCCTAATTGACAACCATGACCATGATAATTTATAACATAAAATTAATGTGCACCTTGAGCAAATGATGCATCTTTCAGAATGCTTTCCATTCTTGAACTGCATCGAATTGCATCGAATCGCATCGAATTGTACTGAATCGTTTTTTATGAACATGTATCTTTTCTTGTATCGAATCATGCCCATGTATCTAGATGTGAATCGTATCGTCTTTTACATGAGAGATTCACACCCCTATGAAATAGTGATCTATAACCAGAATTGTGATATATATTGGGCCTGAAAATACATTATAGTGAAAAACTTGGTTGCCCTTTTAAGTTCTTTTGTCCTAGGTTGTCTTTCTGCACTGATGGTAATTTTGAAACCATAGATTTAATAGAGACCCATTCAGACCAATAGTATGAAAAATCAGGAACAGAGTTTATTTACAATGATGCGCATCAAGGGAGAGACAGCATGACTTCACCTAAAGATCCATCAGCTGCTCTAAGTAGACAAGGAAATAGTTAGGGTTTAAGTATCCTTCCAGGCTGACGGGAAATGGCATTGGTCATCCCATCTCACGTGGACTACACTGAATCAGACTGATTAGTGGCAACCTGGCAATCCGGAGCAGATAGCTACTGACGCAGCCATGCAGAACAGTGAAACACTGCAAAGTCATAATATTCCCGCTTATCTCTAAATACAGCCACACACAGATATACACAGGGACAGTACAGATATCATACAGTAATTACATAGAATCATACTTTTAGTATCAAAGTGACCCACTAATGAGAAATGCAGAACATTAAACCATATATTGAAATACTGGACATAATGCAGAACATTAAACCATATATTGGAATATTGGACATAATGTTCTATTCCACTTTCTCTCAGCACTTACAGCAACCAAACTGTTTGTCTTATTAAAGTTTTTTCCGGTTGTAACCGTAAAATCATAGATGAATCCGCACTAAGCTCCCACTTGCCTGTGTTTAGCTGTGGGACTCAGCAGTGCAGGGGACCTGTGGTTTGAAGGGAACAGCATGAGGTTAGGCAGGAGCATGGTTGGTTGGACGCCCCCCAGAAGTCACACACATGTTCCCAAGGCTGGTGAGGTACAGAGATGGTCATGGGAGTTTCAGCCTCTGCCCAGCCACAAGATCCAAACAGATAGAAACAGGAACACAGGGTCACTGCAAGGCTGTCATGCTCACATTTTAGATTCTTTCCTCTACCATCTGTTTCTTTCTCCCCTCCCGTTCCCTTGTTCAAGGTGCGCCCCACCGACCCCCCACATACCTACACACACACATACAGAGAGAGACGGACAGATTGCACTATAGTTGCCTCTTCTGCCCTTATATTCTGAAATGCACATACAAATGTGTTGTCTTTTTTTTGTCTTGAATTGCGCAATATTTCCAGTCATAAACAGAGAAGTGCATCTAGAGGCAAACTATGTTTACATCATCAATCAGCTAAAGTTACTAATACATGATTTCTGTGTCATTGAGCACGTACACAAGGCCTCTGTTTCTCTGGGAAATCCCTGCTGCTGTTATTCATTTCAACTTATAAATGACTTGATTAAACGATGAACATAGAGCTTTAAAAGTTCAACAGTAATTGTTTGCTGTATACATAGAAAGGGGGTTCTCTCAGTAATCAGTAATAAATGGAAACTGGAGTGAGTGCGTGTGTGTGCGTGTGTGTGTGTGTGTGTGTAGCGGAAAGCTCCCAGAGTGGAGGCTTGAACATGGTGTTTATTTATAGTTGGCCACCTGCAGGCCTCACACGTGTGTGGTGCAGTTGAACTGACCTGAACGAGAGGAGCCACTGTGTGTGCCAGCAGCAAGGCAGCAGGGAGATCAACACACACACACACACTTCTTGCTCCCTCTCTGTTTCAGACCAAAGGTCAGAACTCTCTTGTTTGCCTCTCCACTGCAATGCTACTGGAACTGGCATAATCAGCAGAGTTATCGGGAAGAGCAAACAAACCCACGGGCTTGTTTTTTTTCCCTCCCAGTCCAAAACGTGGCTCTGGAGGTGCTAATAAGCCTGTGATTTTCACTGCCAGTTATGTGTTGGTACTCTAAAGAGATTACCTGCTGCTTGTATAACACTAGCATCTTAAGGTCTGCAGGCACACACACAAACTCCAACACATGTGCCTAAGCTGTGATATACAAGATGACGTATGTGTGTGTGTGCACAGTTTGCATACAGACTGCTATGTGCATATGCTACATGGAGAGTGAGTGGGGTTTTCAGGCTGTAACTGAACAGGGCTATAGTTGCCGGTGATGACCGTTCAAAAGGTCTCCCCACCACCTGGACCTACACCGCACAAGCTGGGACAATGACCGCAGACTGACCTGTAGATTCAGACCCTCAGTAATGGCTGAAAAATCTTGGTGTTAGGACACGTGTGCACACACACACACACACACACACACACACACACACACACACACACACACACACACACACACGCACGCAAGCAAGCAAGCACAAGCATGAAAGCACCAATCTTCTGGATGGGCTAACAGTGGCAGCACGCAGGAAGTGTGACAGACACGTGGGTCATGATGACACACTGATGACACAGCTGCTTACCTCCTGCTTCAGACAGCGTGCGTGGGAAAGGAGCACTATGGTTAGCCTGGGCATTGAAACACACCCCAAAATAACACATCTTAGAAATAGAAAAATAGAGGGGGGAAATCTGGCACACAAATTTAGAAGTCTCCGCTTAAGTGTTTGTGTGAAGACTAACAGATGCATGTGTGGTAGAGGCCCGGTAGACAGGTGTCTGTGACCTATAGTCTATAGGCTCGCTGACACGGTACACATGCATATGTACACACTGATTCATGAGTGCTCTTTTTAACGTGACGTTTCTCCTGTCAACAGAAAATCTCTATCCCTTCTTCGGACAGTCCCAGCGAGCTGCGAACGTTCACGTTTTACTTGTCCAACGTGGGCCGGGACAACCCTCAGGGCAGCTTTGACTGCATCCAGCAGTACACTACCGGGTGAGGCCGCCGTTCCACCACTCAGTCATGCTCTTCTCTGTTCTCTCTCTCTCTCTCTCTCTCGCTCCACTGTTTATCTTTCACACACTCTCATCCACTTTCATTACTTGTTCTCACCTCTATCTTTGTTCCCACTGGCTGTCTTACTCTCACTCCCTTTGTCTCTCATTCCTGCTCTCTCTCAGATATGTGCACACACACACGCACACACACGCACACACACACACGCGCGCGCGCGCGCACACACACACACACACGCGCACACACGCACACGCACGCGCACACACGCACGCACGCGCGCACGCACGCACACACACATTTTCAGTTGGAGCACGCCTGTTACAGTGTGCGGTATCCACGCACGCACGCGCGCACGCACACGCACGCACACACACACAGATTAATGTTAATGCAGAGATGTATGCGTACTGTAGGCCTGAGACACTGCAGCAAATCATTACTCTAAGTTTGTTTGCAGACCATAGGCGAGTTGGCGCTCCTACGTTTCTGTTCAGTGTAAAGACGGGGGCACGGCTGCAGGTGATGTCCAGTTTTGGCACATCAATCAGAAATCTCCGTGCTGAATCCCTGGCTTGGGTCCAACGCCAGAATAGCAGCTGCCCAATTACCTCATTGGCTCGCTGCTCAGAGGGCCGTGCCGACACCAAATCTAATTTCAGCAGATGGTTGATGGGAAGTGGAAGTGGGAGCTTAGTCTGGTCCCAGCAAAGCCACTGTATCCAACCCTCAGTAGTCCTGCCCTATAGGCCAGACAAACTGCCCTCTGCTAATGTCCATGTGGATGGTTAGGCCTGGTCACCAATATGTAGTTTTGTTTCCCCATCTTGATCGTTTTCTTAGAGGTCAGTTTTATCGGCTGAGTTTTGCTTTGATGCTAAATCCTTATCAAGGGAGTAGCTAAAACATCCAATATGCATTATAACCAAAAGAGTAGATCTGATCATAATTTTCACTTTTGAGGGGATAATCTAGACTGAACGGTCTAATCTGAAACCTCTACCCACAGATGCTCCATCTGCTAACTTATCTGATTCCACCCTCTGTCATCTTATGTCGTTGTTTAGCCTCTCTCAGTGCCTTCTGCTTCTGTTTAATCTGCTTCTCTTTTGTCTCCTCGCAGAGATGGCAGTGTGGAGCTGGACTGCCTGGGCGGCATCCAGGACAAGATAACGGTGTGCGCCACGGACGACTCTTACCAGAAGGCCAGGCAGAGCATGGCCCAGGTCGAGGAGGAGACGCGCAGCAGAGGTGCCATTGTCATCAAGCCCGGCGGCCGATACGTGGGTAAGACGCGCTGGCAGCCGGCCCTGACCTCACTGCGCTCTGCCTGCACCGATCGACTCGCTCCTACAAGGAGTTGCCAGCTGCAGTGTCCAGAAATGACATGCCATGCAGCACTGTTCAGCATCCATGCCGCACTATTCCGCATCCTGTAAAGACAAGTCACTGAATAATTTAGTGCTCAGTAAGAACAGCGTCTGTTCTGGGTTCAATAGGGATTGCATCCTGCACCATTTAGCCTTTGGTACAGACTGTTTGTGTGTGCAGGCCTTTTTCCAGTAAGGACATTACACAATTCTGCTGTCAGTAAGAGCTGTTGTACTGTGCTTCAGTTTGTGTGGATCAGCACCTTGCACTTCCCGTTCAAGCAAGGAAAGATACACAGTTCTGTTCTGGTTTGGGTATAATTGGCATAGCTGGCATGACGTCTTTGCTTGCGGACTGGCAAGCCCCACTGTGCTACTCATGGTAAAACTGGCACAGGTTGGCTTATTGTTTGCCCCTTTGGCGGAGGAGTGAGCACAAGCTGTACTTGCTCCCGTCCTAATCTGGTTCTCTCTTTCTCCCAGGTATTTGGAGGACTTCATGTGCTAGACAGAGAGACATTCTGTGAAGTCCTAAGTGGTGCTGCTGCATGCTGTGTCTATGTAGGCAGGTGTTGAGAGAGTGGAATGACTCTCTATGACTGTGTTGGCCGAGTGTTTTCTGGTTTATTCTAGTATTTTATTTTTACCAGGTTTTGAAGCGGTGCTTTATAATAGTGTACCACCTTTGCCCCAGCTAAAGGCTTTCTTAAAGGACTGCAAGTACAGCTCCATTTGTTATGCACTATTCTTATGAGTGGACAGAGTGAGAATTTCAACAGATTAAAAATGTTTTCTGATGTTTGGCAATATAACTACAGCTGCCATGAGAGTGCTGCCACTCTTTTGTTTGACCCATTGTTTCCTCAGAGTATTTGTCCATCCGCTCTGAAGTTTGCCACCTTAAACTCAGCTTTGGTCTGGATCATATTTCAAAGTGAACAGTGATACTGAATTTAAAGCAGCCCTAGTGTTGTTAATACTTCAGCATATTTATTAGGGTTCTTTGTTCCTGGAATGGCCTGTGGTTCTACAAAGAATGACATTTGAACAAGTCATTTCAGTAATCCTTACAACACTGAATACACTCACAAATAGAGGATATGAGGCATACTGGCCCACTGTGTCCGCCTCTGTGTATGTGGCTGTAAGGTAGCCTCACTGCCAGGCAGATTTCACGCCCATCTCCTCCCTGATGCGAGTTGAGTTGATCATTGGAACGGCTGGCTGCGCCTGTGCTTGGATCTGAGAGCAGGAGGACTCGGCGTGCGAGGTGTTGGCATGCGGTGCCAAAGTCTAGGTCAGCAGCGAGAGCAGAGCTCCCTGTGTGGTGCGCAGAGCTGCTCTGATAAAAAAAAAAAAAGAAAGAAAGAAAGAAAGAAACTCATCATGATGACCAGAGAGGGAGGCGACCGCTGGAGGTGCTTAAGGACAGCCACGTGATTCTGTGGTCATATGACCACCAGGTCACATGATCTGCGCTCACATGATGACTGGCACTTTTGACACTTATAAGGTTACAAGACAGGAAATGTCCATCAGCCCATTCAGAAGAGAGGGGGAAAAGAGCAGAATTTGAAAAGCCAGCAACTGATTATATTTAGTGTTAATGCTGTTTAAGCAGTTTTATGATTGTGCGTGTGTGTTAATTGCTTAATGTTGTGTATATTTCTTGGTGTGTGCAGTTGCTTAATGATGTGCGTGTGTTTTGAAGCTAATCACAGATGGTGTTTGGCATCTCCTTCTGTATTGGTCTCTGATTATGGAGTTTGCCATCAGTGTGCTGGCACACGTGCAAGTCCGCAGACAGGGGAATTACAGCTTACGCAATGATTAAGTGTGTGTTATCACTACATGTGCATCAGTAATAACAGCCCTGTGTGTGTGTGTGTGTGTGTGTGTGTGTGTTTGTCTTCCCAGGGAAGCGCGTGCAGCGACGCGGGCCAGTCACTGGCCTGACGGACATTGCGCCGTCGCGGCGCACATCGCGGCCCGTCATCATCTCGTCGAGCGCACCGAGGAAGGGTGGGGGCGGCGGGGCGCAGCTGCGACCCCTGCGAGAGCGGCTGACGCACCTGCTGGCGCTCAAGCCCTACCGCAAGCCCGAGCTCATCCTGCGCCTGCAGAAGGACGGCCTCACGCAGCAGGACAAGGACTCCCTGGACAGCCTCCTGCAACAGGTCAGTACCACCCTGAGCAGTGGAGAGGATGAGGGAGAGATGAAGACTCTGGAATGAAAAGAGAGACCAAAGGATGCAGAATACACACACACACACGCGCGCGCCCACACACACACACACACACACACACACACGTTCACACACACACAGACAGAATAAGGGTGGCTGTGTGGGGGACTCACAGGGAGAAAGATCAGAGGGGGGGGGGGGGGGGGGCAGGGTTGTACTGCAGGAGATTTTAGGGTGCTTAGAGAAAAGCCATTAGCTAACACAGTGAGCAAATTGAGAGGATTTTTCTGGATTTGGTGGAGGCACTTGGGTGTATGAAAATCCTTCGTCAAACACACAGGCTGTGGAGTCTAATTCTGGGAGTTGTTCATTTATGAGCCGTGTGTTTTCTCTGTGTCTAACGAGAATTGCCTCTCCAGATGCATGGAAAACCCTTAAAAAATTGTTTGTTTTTTTAACAAAATGTCCATCAGAAATCCTGGGCAGCCGGGTGGCTCGTCAGTGGTGTGTCTGGCGGTTTTTTTTGGGCCTCGCATTCTCTGCTATGACGCGGAGAATTCCGCAGCGCAGCAGATGCCGCTCCTCTCACGCAGCCATTGTTGCCTTGAACGAGCCCTGGAGATCACTGAAGTGGCCACCGGTACCCACGCGGAGTCACTGTAGTGGTCAGAGTGCAACCAGGCCACAGCTACGTGCAAGTCATGTGTGGGTGTAGTTAAGACGGGGCTAAAGACAGGATCTGACCTGGATCATGCAACCCACACAACAAGCTGCTATTATGGTGTAATGGCGTTAAAAGAGAGTAGGATTACTGATTGCCAGGGGACGGTAATTACTGGTCAGGTTTATTTGTGTCTGTGTGTGTTCATCTGAAGGATGGTTAACATTTGCCCCCTCCACCACCTCTACCACCCCTCCTCCATCTGCAGGTGGCTAACCTGAACGGGAAAGACAACACCTTCACCCTGAAGGACTGCCTGTTCAAGGAGATCCAGAAGGACTGGCCAGGCTACGCTGAGGTGGACCAGCAGATCCTGAAGCGGATCCTTGTACGGTGAGCAAAAGCCCCTGCCCCACCCACTTCTCCCCCAGCTTCAAGGAAATGTTTACCATACGGCAAATGGATGACTGTCAAGTGTCCCAGTGTCCCAGCGCTAGGGGCTTGCCGTTGTAAAAGGAGGGGAACCCCAGTTTTTAAAATGAATTTTAATGAGGTTATCGAATGCATTATCCCAGTGCTGGTCAGCCTTGAAAGGCCCCAGATGAGTCCCTGAAGCCAGCTGTGACTAGATGAGCCGAGGCCAGGCCAGGGTAAGGTCAACTCTGTCCCTTCGGGCCAGGCTCCATGGTGGCCCGACAGGGCAGGTGTTTCATTGCTGGCCTCTGAGGGAGGGTGGGGGAGGCATATTTGTTTGCTCAGCTGGATCACATGAAGTTTCACCTTTTTTTCCTTACTAATACTGAAAGCAGTAGGCTGGACATTTCTTTTGGTGCATGCTGCATTCGTCAAGCTTGGACCGAAGCGTTGGTGCTTGTATGAGTTGGATATGGTCTTGGATGGATTTGTGGTGATCTCTGTACTGCACTGCATAATGAGAGCTGTTTTAGGCTTGATATTGAGTTTAGATCAGCAGCTAGTCCTATGTTTCTGTCCAGGAGCTGGGGCTGTGCCCTGGCCTTAGCTGGACTCCTTTCATCCGTGTGGTCTGAGTCGCTGAAGCCTCTCTGTCTGCCTCGGTCTGTGTCGCTCTGTCTGCACTCCTCGCAGCCCCAGTGGAAAACTCCAGCTTCTCATGCTCTCCGAGCGCACGGCACGGCACAGCACTGCTCAGCTCAGCACGGCGCAGACAGGCAAGCGGCTAAATATAGCGCAGAGCTGTGGGATGCTGGGTAAACCCACACCAGCCCAGCAGTCTGGACACACCACTCATCAAAATATTTTCCCACAGTCTCGTTTTCTGAATGAGCGCCCTTTCAGAACTAACATTGCGCTAATCGGCCGTGGGGTCTGGTCCTGGTGAAAAATGTGCTCATGTCCTGTGCTCACTCTGCGTGTACACAGCATGTGTGTTTATGTGTTTAGCCTGTGCTGTGGGCCCTGGTCAGTTGGTCAGCTGGTAGATGTTTTGTTAAGACACTGAGTCCCAGTCATAGCGAGGAGCGGTCAGAGCCGGAGTGGCTAGTAGGGGCAGTCCTGGGAGGCTATGCTGTGCAAAGGGCTTTGCTGCAGGAGGTCTGCAGTGGGTTTGCGGGAGGAAGGCGCAGGGGACATTGGTAACGGCAGACTGTCCCTGAACATGCTGATCCATGTGAGAAGGTGGCAGCTGGCCAGCACCTCGGCCTCAGCCCCCCCCCCCCCCCCCCCATCATAGCTGCGCTGTGGGGTTGGACCTACAGCACGCACACACACACACACTAACTCACTCACTCTTTCCCTCTCACTCTTTCATTCACTCTCATTCTCATGCACACACACTGACGAGTCTTGTGAGAAACATTAATATCCATTTCGCACTCACACATTGCTCACACACTCTTCACAGTTAGTGACTGATTCAAACATGCACCCCCACTTTTCCTTTCCCCCTCAACTCCTAGGCAAATGCGGCGCACACACACAATCAAACACACAGAACAAAACAAACTACCCTCCCACCCACACCCCTCTCAGCTCTCAGATACACCGCATAACATGCACTCCAGTCATTAATGGGCTGAAGCTGTCTGTTGCTGCCCTCTACTGGCAAACCACTGCCACTAGAACTATCATGGGTCCCACCATTTGTGCTGTGAGCAGCTACAGCTTAATGAGTCATTCACAAGAATGCTTCTTTGCACACTTCTTGTAGACAGAGCTGTTGCAGTGGAACATCTTTCAGTTTTATGCTGCACCTCATCGATTTTTCCCAGCCTGTTTTTATTGTTCACCCAACCAGCCGGCTCTCATGCTGGGCGTGGGCCAGCAGTCCAGAAGGCAGGCCTCCCCTCAAGCTCTCGATCCAACTCATGCATCAGGCAGCCTGTGGCTGGTGTGTCATTCCCCACCGCCTCTGTGTGTGTGTGTGTGTGTGTGTGTGTGTGTGTGTGCGCCCTCTCCACAGCTACACTGTGGGAGGTGTGCGTGTGTGGGGGAGAGAGCTGAAGCACTGAGTTTGTGTGTCTTGGGAGATAAATGATATAGAAGCGTGTAAGTCGGTATGGAAATGTGTCCGTTGTGTGACTGTGTATGATGGGTGTGTGTGTGTGTGCGCGTGTGCGCGTGTGAGAAAGCGAGAGGGAGAGCTAGGCTGGGGCAGTGTAGTTGGGTGGGTGTATGAGTGGAGAGCAGTCTGCCATGTCCTTAGCTCCTGCCCACAGTGCCACTGATTCACTCAGGCCTGCCAGGCAGCGGAGAGTGCCCATTCTGTTCTATTCCCACATACTGCAGATGATAATCCAACGCCAAACGTACTCAAACTGTAACATGCTTTAGCATAGATTTCTTGTGTGCGTGAGATGTCATGTGGCAGTTAAGGCTTATTGTCACGGCATACAGTATGAGAGTGTTTGAGTTTGTATGTCTGTGCTGTGTGTATGTGAAAGTGAAAGTTTCAACTTTACTGATATTTAGCAGATGCTTTTATCCATGGACTCGCAGCGGTCGGAGTCAAACCGGTGTCGACCTATTGTCAGTCAGTGACGTTACTGCTGCTCCGTGTGTGTTTGAGTGTATGTCTGTGCTGCATGCTCAATGGAGTGTGCTTGTTCTGGTGTACCCACAGGAAACTGTGCAAGGCTCCTAGCAAGACCCCAGCCCCAGCCGAGGTGCCTGCAAGTCCCCCCAAGGAGCCAGCCAGCAGCTCGCCTTCTCAGGTTAACGCACGCACACACATACACATATATAAATATATATACAAATGTATGTGTGAGCTTATTGTTTAAGTTTTATCATAATTGTAGCCAAATGTGTTACCTTTAATAATGAGGCCTATATTTGTGCAACAGAAACGGCCAGCTACAGAGTTCATTGACCCTCTGGCCAACAAGAAGCCTCGGATATCTCATCTGGTCAGCAAGCCTGCTGCACCAATCAACGGCAAGCTGAGCTCCACCAATGGCAAGGAGGCATCCTCGTCTGGGACGTCACTCCTGACCCCCCTGTCTGCCTCTTCGTCGTCGGTCGAGAGCGGCGCCTCAAGCTCGGCCCTGCTGCCGGCGCCGCTGCTGGACCTGCCGCGGCTGGACCTGCCGCGTCCCTTCGACCCTCTCTCGGACGTCAGTAACGACTCTAACCACAACGGCCGCGACAGCGATAGCCGGGACACTATGGCGGTGGCCGAGAGGCTGTCCCAGCCGGCCCCGCACCCCGCCTCCTCTGGACCAGCCTCCAGCCTGCACCCCACCCCCGTGCCCCAGACCCTCTCGCCATGCCCAGACCCCGCGCGCGCCCACCCCAAGCCACCCTCGCCCACCCCACACGGCAAGACCAAGAAGAAGTCCAAGAAGCACAAGGACAAAGAGAAGTCGAAAGATAGGGAACGGGAGAAGGAGAAGGACAGGGAGAGCCGCAGGGAGAGGAGAGGAGGGGAGGAACGCGTGGCTGACCAGAGGAAAGCCTGCGAGATCTCCTCCAGTCCGGACGGCATGAAGGCCAACAGCGGTCCACACAAGAGCACAGGTGCGCACTGCTGCAGAAATGTTATTCTATTCTACTGCAAACTGCATGCAAAAGCCACATGCACCTGTATTTTTGCAAAGGTTCATGCGTCTGTAATGTACAGTTAATTATTAACTAATTGTCTTGTTTCTTCGCTTGTCATCAACAACACACAAGTTGTTTTGTTAATTAATACTTTTTTTAATTGCTTTTATAATTGTCTTCAGATCTCAATGGAACGTGTGACAGCTCCAGTGCCCCTACGCCACCAGAGGTGGCCGACTATTTATTGTAAGAGTCTTTCATTCAGTATACAGAATATAATGGTGTTAAAATTAACTAACCGTTGTCGACAGTCTTGTAGTACTGCACAAGTCCAGCAGTTTTAACCCAGGACTCCTAATGAGTCCCTCATCTTAGTTACCCATGTCTTTGTTTGCAGGAAGTACACTGTGATTGCCTCCCCGGAGCAGCGGCAGAGCTACAAGAATGACTTTAACTCTGAGTACAGCGAGTACCGGGGGTTGCACGCGCGCATCGAGGGCATCACGCGCCAGTTCACCATACTGGACGCAGAGCTCAAGCAGCTGCCACAGGGCACAGACAAATACAAGGTACACACACACACACACACTCTAAACTATCCTCAATAACACAAACCTTCTTTAGTCAGGGCTAGAAAACTGATACTGCAAGATGTGAGTAATATTTGAGCCATGTCTGCCTTAACGAGGTTTGCTCGATTGACATCATATAGGCCTTAAATATAGAAAAGCAGGCAACTACCAGTGAAATACACCAATCATTAGCGTTGTTACCAGCAGCTTTTTGAACAGTAGCTGAACAGCAGTATATCACTGAAAGCCAATCAAACATCAGATATATGGCTTAACCAGCACATGGTTAGAAAGGCAATTATGCCTGTCTGCACACAGCGACTCAGTCACTGCGTTCTGTTCCCACCATCTGGTCCAATTGTCCCTGCCAAACATATTTACATGCTCTGTTTTTGTGTCCACAGCTAATCCACAATCAGATACTTGAAGAGTATCGCAAAATTAAAAAGGTAAATGTATATTGTATTTTGCATATAGTTTTCATTAACTGTTATTTTTGTATATTATCACTTACTTTCTCCACAACATCCCTCATCACTCTTTCTGTTTCTCCCAGACTAACCCGCACTACAGTCAGGAGAAGAACCGCTGTGAGTACCTGCACAATAAGCTGGCTCACATCAAGAGACTGATAGCAGAGTACGACCAGCAGCAGCTACAGAGCTGGCACTAGTGTCTCTGCGCGCCGCGTGCCCCCTCTGGTAACCAGGCGGGGGGTACAGGCGGCCCCAAGGACTGGCTGGCTGGTGTCTATGGCCCGGCCCGCGCTACAAACAAACACGCTCTAATGTGCCACGCCACGGAGGGATGGGCCCACCACCCCGACAGTTTCCTCCCATCTTTCCCCTGACCCGTCACCTGATCTCCCCAGACAGGGTCCCTCTGTGCCCCACACCCAACCCCGCTCTCTGTCTCTCTCTCTCTCTCTCTCTCTCTCTCTCTCTCTCTCTCTCTCTCTCTCTCTCTCTCTCCATGTCATTTCATTCTCCTCAGTTGATCCGACTCTTGGGAGAAAGCCTCGAGTCCCTCCTCAGCCCATTCCCCATCCCTCCTAGCACACACACAGGCGTCTAGAGAGTGCCTGTGGAAAATCCACCTCTCTCCGAGGACCCCCTGCATCAGCCCTCACTCCCCCTTCCCCCTTTCCCCCTCGCTGCTGACACTGAGCTCGGGCTGGGCAGAATTTGCTTCCCGAAGTGCTAATAGTTTATATATTAAAAAAAAGTACAAAACAAAATTTTAAATGGATTATTATTTTCCCTTTGTTTGGAAATGGAAAGCTCCTATGATATTTTATTATTTTTTTTTATTTATTCTGTATTTTTTTTTTTTCCTTCCGGACTTCCAAGGGGATCTTGAGTTGATTTATGTACACTCCGCAGTATGGGCGCCAGAGTCTCGCCTCTGGGGAACCCCCTTTCCTTTTGCTTTCAGTCCTCTCCCTCTTGACTATCAGTATTTTATGCAAAAGCTGCCTTGGCTATCAAATTGTCCCAGCTGTTGCCATTCATGACATTAAGTCCAACCCTCCACTTTACTACATGAGCAGTATACATTCAGCCAGTCAAAACAAAGGACTAGGTCAGATTCTTACTGTTGCACACGTGCATGGAGCAGGCCGGTAAGGCTTTATTGGCTGCTGCTGAAGGCCATAGCAGTGTTTCCGTTCTATCAATGACCTTGTGAAACGAAGCAAACGATGTCTTCTGACTGAAAGCATCAATGGTGCTACCAAGTCATCTCTCCCAGTGTCAACAGCCACTACTAACCTCGACCTGTGCTCAGATCAGATGCACATTTCACCCTCCACACATTTCATTCAGAGCCAACCTACCACTAGTTTGAGTTCTGTTGTTTGACTGGCATTACATTTGGATGAAGGCTTTAAAAAAAGAATCTCAAACTCTACAAAAAAAGTATTTCCCGTCTGTGAGCGCCAAGTGTTTTAACATTTCTCTCTGGTCAGCTGCCATCCATTCCGGCCTTCTGTTTGGCAAAGGCTTTCTTTAATGAAACAAGTCCCCACACAGTGGGGCTGTGACTTCACTAATGTACGTTTACACACCTACTGACTGGCTGAATGTCATCCACACAGATTACACACGCGCGCACACACACCTTCACACTCAACCAACTTCCATGCCCCCCCAAAACCTGGAAGAGACTGTTATTTTAAAAAGAAGAAAAGAAAAGAGCTTCAAGCTTCTTCCATGAAGAGTGGATTGTATGTTTTCTTGATCCGGCGAGGATACAGAGCCTGGAGTCTTTGATCTCCCATCAGCCAGGGAGGACCTCCACTCCGCCTCCCCTTCTCAGACTCTCACTGCCCTCGGCTAGTCCGGCAGAAGGACCCATTGTATTTCTGATATTGATCTCTTTATGTTGATATTAAAACTCAGCACTTTCTTGCGTTCCGCCTCTTGCTGTTACTCTGACCTGGGTTGTTCTGAGGGAGAGTGTTTTTTGCCTTGTCCCAGCGGAAATGCATGCTTTCTTAGTGAATGTGTTTTAAGTACAGTCAGACCAGTATTTGCATCTCAATTTTTAAACTGCTGTTCAAAGGCATTCAAATCCAAACAAAGGCCTACATGCACAACAACCCCTATTTTCATCACCAACCTTCAGGAGGGAATTCTCATGTATTACAAAAACTTTTATGCCAGTCCTTAACCTTAAATGAACACACTGGGTTGAAATGTTCACAGCTGAACATCGTGGTGCTTGTACCTGCTGCTATTGAGACAGTCAGACTAAACTGTAAATTTACACATTTAACACACGGCTGATATGTGTGTGGAAAAGACGTGTTTACAGCCGTATCTGACCTGTGTGATTGAAACGCTATGAGTGTTTCTCTTATTAAAGAGAACCACCACTGGCATTCTTCCCCTACAATAGCAGAGGCCACATCTGTGATTTCAAATGATCTCTGTTTATGGGGGGTGATAGTTACTGGGGTTTTGTTTGGATTTGGAGATACCCGTGTTGTTTTGTTTTTGTTTTTGACTATGAGTTGCAAGTACACAACACCACATGGGTTGAATGTGCCAGATGAGCTGCAGTTGCAGATAGTACAGGAGGACGTGCTGTGGCCAATTCAGCATTATAGAGGGTCCCACTACTCGAGATGGAAGTACCAAAGCACGCTTTCTGAAACAATAAGGGACTGGGACTGAAATTTCTCTTGACATTTGAATAAAAACCCTGGAAAATCAATTTTTTTTGTTTCTTTGTAACGTGGTCTTTCATCTTTCTATATGACTACATGGAGGAATAGCTCGATTTTGTGTATGGTTGACACTACAGACCGGCCTTTGTAATAACCTTGAACTAAAATGGCCAGAAGGGGGCAGCCGATACCAGCATTCAAACAGCCCCAAGAGGCAGGCTATTGTAAATAGTGAATTTGTTTATCAAGTGCTGTCTAATGTATAATGTGCAAGAGACTTCCGGAAGCCCACCCCACAACTGTAGCAGAGAAGGATATACTGCAGTGTTATTTAGCGGATGCGACAATATAGAGGCAAATCTGTCCCGAATTTGAAATATTAAGGCTTTGAATTGCGACTTAACATTACGAACAGCGATCTGCTGCATCCAGTTTTCATGTGACTGATCGGAGGGTATTGCTTCCGAACGAAGGACCAGGTTGATCACACTGTAGTGTCCATGCGTAGTTGATATATGAGTGAATTGGGAAGGTGATGCTGAAAATGGTTTAGGGATGAGTAACGTAGATTATAGCGATCAGGTCAGAGTTATGGCAGATCTCGAAAAGAGCCATGCTGGGCTATAGTTGGCAAGTCACAGCTTTTGGCTGTGGCTTTGCAGAGCAAGCTGGCCTCAATCCGGGCCGCGCACTGAGTGTCAGTGAGTTCAGTCTGGCACAGTGCCCACTCCAGCTAGTTCACGGTGCGCACAAACACACTACCCCTCCTCTGACCATCTCATGCATTACGTGAGTGCGAACACACTAAAGCGACCAGTCACTTTCGACACGGGGACGTGGGCTACTGCAGTGTTCAATTCGTCATGTTGCTTGTATTCTCGGGGGGCATAGCGACTTGTAGCCTACATAGGACTAGTGGATTAGTGTGATCCTAACCTAATGTCCTTGTGAAAGCACCTCCTGTTTGAGATGCAAAATGAGTCACTCAGCCAGTCACACTTCTTCCTTTGTTACCTATTAATAATAATTAATCACCTGATGCATAAAAAACATCACAGCTCGACTGGCAGATAAAGAGTGCCTGAATTAACAGGCAATGTTTGTGATGCTTTTGAAAATGGCAGAGCTATAGCCAAGGTCAGGGGGTCCATTCCGATTGGAATCACATTTATTGAGGCAGATCTGGCATTCACTGAACTGTAGGCTGCATTCAATGGCTGAAAGTATAACTGTTTAGACCTCCGCCAATGCGTACTCACTGAGTGATTTGGCTCAGACATCATCACTGTTGTGTTTATCCTCCTATGTAGTACAAAACAGTCAAATAGAACATCTCTACTCCATCACATCTTTTATTAGTTATTGAGCATTGCCTGTCACTATGTTCCATGTACTGTAGGCTGGGTGGGTGGAGTAAATAAGCCTATGTCCTCCGAGAAACCTGAGAAGCTGCATCTGTGAAAAATATCACTTTCTGGAATTTTAGGTGGATTTTATTATGCTACATTGGCACATCTACACCTTGCAATGTAGACCACAAAACACCAACTAAGCTATTGGTGGAATACAGTAGAATATATGAGGAGTGCAACGACATTAAAAACAAACTTTCAATTGTCAAAGTCAAACTTCATGTCATCTGCAGCAAGCCTCATGGGCTGTAGGCCTAATAGAAACATGGAAGTATCCATTTCTTTTCATAATCCAGGAAGCATGCTGCAACCTATAAGCCTCAGGTGGTTCTAGTCCCATTGGCAACCAGGAGGCGCTAAACTCCACTCCGTCACAGCAAAGCGTACTGAGGTTACCCTGCCTACTTGATATATGCCTCCGAATCAGGGATGGATTACTGCACGGGCCTACCGGGGTCAGGGGTCCCTGAAGCCCAAGCTTTTGCATGGAATCATTGCCTCAATATCAACAAATCAGGATGTAGGCTACGAATCTGATTGAATGTAGTATTGACCATCCCCAAAATGCACCAGAATACAGGAAATCACATCAAACACAACAGGACCCCCAAACCCCCCCTCCCACATATGCGACAATTAGTGGGGGCCCTTAATACATCTGAGCCCAGGGGCCCGAAAGTTCATAATTCGTCCATACTCCGAATTGTCATTGACAGGGGGCTGGCATTCATCTAAAGATTCAAATAAACATTTTAGAAAATGTTATGTATATAATACAAATAAATGATAGTCTTTGCTAGCTAATTGTAGTAAGATATAGCTCAATTGTGCATTTCAATATTTTTCCATAGTTACTATGATGCCAGACAAGGAGTAGGCCTATGACTTATCTTTGATGGTTCGAAAGGAAGTAAATGTGTAAATGAGCCAGCAGAAAAACATGGCAAACTAAAATGCAACTCTTGGTCTCATATGACTAAAGAATGTGCTTCCAGACTTCTTTTCATGTTCTTATTAAGTTTATTCTTATCGTTTGGTACCAAAGAGCTGTTCGGCTCAGATAAGAGGGTTCCAGCGTTTTTGGTGTAGGCTAAGGCTACCACATACGCAGTCCTGACAGTGAAACATGGGCATGGGCTGTGATGATATGTCTGTATGAGTGCAAAAGGTGTTGGTGAGATGACATTTATTAAGTTAAGTTATACTTTATTAATCCTGTAGGAAGTTCTCTGCATTTTACCCATCCAGGGGCTAGTGTACATCCACACTAGGATCACACATACACACCCAGAACAGTGGGCAGCCCGGGGAGCAGTTGAGGGTTAGGTGCCTTGCTCAAGGGCATCTTATTCGTGGATGTCGATGTGGGAGAGCACTTTTCACCCAGCCACCCTTCGGTCACAAGTCCAATTCCATAATCAGTAGGCCATGGATGCCCCAAGGGTCCCAATGGCACCATGCCTATAAATGCCAGTGAATGCCTGTGGATAATCCAAAATACTGTCTGACAAGATGATTCCCAGTCCCCAAAAGCTTAGCTGAAGAGGAACATTGTAGCATGATAATGATTCAAAGCATACTGCTAAAGTCACATGTCCAGTATGAGCAGCTGAAAAAAATGCTTCTGAAGAATTTAGTTCATAACCGTACTCCTGTTTGTGCAAACTAAGGTTTCCTGGTTTAGGGACCAACAAAGGTGAATTAAGGACAAATTATTTATCTTGTGGGTAAAGGTGTTGGGAACCACTGGTTACTGATAAATAGAGTGTTGGGCTATATACATATCACTATGAGTTATTATACTGATGGGAATGAGATGGAAAGCAGGGTTAGGGGAGAAGTGGAACATTAGGTCGTGGAGAAGAACAGGGAAGGGAAATTGCAGAAAAATGGGAACATAAAAGAGGGAGGAAATTATTTTATTTCAGTAAATATACAAGTGCTGGTCATATAATTAGAATATCGTCAAAAATTGATTTATGTCAGTATGTTAATGTCACCATTCAAAAAGTGAAACTTCTATATTATATTCATTCATTACACACAGACTGATATATTTCAAATGTTTATTCTTTTAATTTTGATGATTATAACGGACAACTAATAAAAATCCCAAATTCAGTATCTCAGAAAATTAGAACATTAGGCTACTTAAGACCAATACAAAAAAAGTTTTTTAGAAATGTTGGGCAACTGAAAAGTACAGCACTCAATACTTAGCTGGGGCTCCTTTTGCCTGAATTACTGCAGCAATGTGGCGTGGCATGGAGTCGATCAGTCTGTGGCACTGCTCGGGTGTTATAAGAGCCCAGGTTGCTCTGATATGGCCTTCAGCTCTTCTGCATTGTTGGGTCTGGCGTATCGCATCTTCCTCTTCACAATATACCCATGGATTTTCTATGGAGTAAAGGTCAGGTGAGTTTGCTGGCCAATTAAGAACAAGGATACCATGGTCCACCAGGTACTGGTAGCTTTGGCACTGTGTGCAGGTGCAACCTGTTGGAAAATGAAATCTGCATCTCCATAAAGTTGGTCAGGAAGCAGGAAGTGCTCTAAAACTTCCTGGTAGATGGCTGCATTGACCTTGGACCTCTGAAAACACAGTGGACCAACACCAGCAGATGACATGGCACCCCAAACTATCACTGACTGTTAACACTTTACACTGGACTTCAAGCAACATGGATTCTGTGCCTCTCCTCTCTTCCTCCAGACTCTGGGACCTTGATTTCCAAAGGAAACTTTGACTTTCATCAGAAAACATAACTTTGGACCACTCAGCAGCAGTCCAGTCCTTTCTGTCTTTAGCCCAGACGAGATGCTTCTGACGCCGTCTTTTGTGGCTTGACACAAGGAATGCGACAGCTAAAACCCATGTCTTGCATACGTCTGTGTGTGGTGGTTCTTGAAGCACTGACTCCAGCTACAGTCCACTCTTTATGAATCTCCCCCACATTTTTGAATGGGTTTTTGCTTGTACACTTTTTTCTACCACATCTTTTCCTTCCCTTCGCCTCTCTATTAATGTGCTTGGACACAGAGCTCTGTGAACAGTCAGCCTCTTTAGCAATGACCTTTTGTGTCTTGCCCTCCTTGTGCAAGGTGTCGGTCGTCTTTTGGACAACTGTCAAGTCAACAGTCTTCCCCATGATTGTGTAGAGAACTAGACTTAGCTGATTAGAGTGTGGCACCAGGTGTCTTCAATATTTAACCTTTTCACAATATTAAAATTTTCTGAGATACTGAATTTGGGGTTTTCATTAGTTGTCGGTTATAATCAAAATTAAAAGAAATAAAAACTTGAAACATATCAGTCTGTGTGGAATGAATATATACATTATACAAGTTTCACTTTTTGAATAGAATTACTGAAATAAATCAACTTTTGATTTCACTTGTCATTGTGTTGAGAGATTGTGTTCTCCGTTTTAATTGCGTGATTCACACTGCCTCAATTAAATTACATTTTATTTATTTGTTTTGCATCAGTAATGAACATTGTCTCACAGCTCAAGATCTAAGACCTGACCTAAACCCTCTTGTGCAAACAGGCAAGCGATGACAGAAAGGAAAATGACCCAAATAGAAGAGTCCATGGAGAGATATGAAGGTCAAAAGACGGGAAAGCAGGGAACCATACAAAGAACCACACAAAGTTCAAGGTGTCCTCCTGTGACAGAGATGGCCTATTTCAGAAACGTTATACTTACAGACGTCCAGTCTTTCTCTTGTACAAATCCTATTCCCTGCTGCAATATTACTGGGGTAATATTAGATCTTCATGCAATGGTGCTCTATCCTTGTGTGATCTACTGCAGGTAATATAGATGTAATGTAAGTTTAATAGGTAGATTAATTCCTATAGGTGATTCTTTCTTTTATTGGACTAAAGAAATGTGTCTATGTTTTTTCATTTCAGTTACTTGTTCATTCATATGACTTATTGATGATCCATTACATAATCCTGTTGAGGAGATGCTAGATGTTGGACACAGTCAGACCTTGAAAATAAATATCACAAAAACATATAGTGACATACACATGTGAAACCTGTGTGTAAGTGTGTCATGCATTGCATAGCTTTAGTTGGGTGAAGACATCGATCCTGAGGAAATACGTCTGTCTTCAGTACTCCTGAAGCTTGTCCTAGTACTCCTGTGTTTGTCTCATTTACAAACGGCCAAGTGCAGACACCAGAATTCTTTGAGAGCACTCACAGTAATTGACAGCTAGAGGAACATGAGCAGAAATATTCTGAACCTAAAATTATATACTAATATTTTAGAAAATAAATGTTGAAAGTTTGTTATGAAAGTTATGTTTTAGCTCTTGTTTAGCCCTTTTTGCACCTCAGCCATGCCTACTTTGAGAATCTCACAAAGTAAACATTCTACAGACACCCATGGTCTGATCAAAGCATAAAATAGGTTTACTAAGCAAATCCCTCAATGTGACTGCAGGATGGACAACCTGAAGTATCATCATTGTCGGAGGTCATTTGCGGTAACTTGTAGGCTACCTGGACTCTTCAATCGTTTTTCTCAAACGGCAAACCCTTCAACTCACCCTGGGAGTTCACATCCTTCCGCATATGGTCAGTGTGTATTCCACCACAGGCAAACATGCAAGGACATCGAAGAAGTTGAAAATGTGAACCTGTGGAGGATCTCCATGCAGGTATTGCCGTTTTCTGGATGGTCTGGATGTCCAATTGTCTGGGTGAGTACAGAGGCCATGACATCCTACTGTAAATCCCCTTCTGTGAAGGTTGCTGTGGAATAACACAGACAAGGGTGAGTTCCAACAATGACTAATCCAAGTTCACAGCTAAATTAACACATCTTTTGGAAAAAGGAGGTATTCAGGATCAAGGAGAAAGACAGGTTTAAAAAGACAAAATACAGATTCAGCAATGTGGTGAGAGGCTAAACGACTGAAACATCAATAACTATTCCTGACTCTGCCTCTGGAAATAATCTGATAGATCCCAAACCACAAACCTAAGGCACCACACTCACCACTCCATCGACGACTTGCATATGGCCAATGACCTGAATACTTTTTGTTTATACTAAAGTTAATCCCTTCATATTAATCTTGCTGACACCATCACCTAAAACCTCAGCAATCAGCATCAACTCCATCTTCCAGCTCAGCTTCCTGCCTCAGCATGCCAGGATCATTCAGCTGGTCACATCAGAGACCTCCCTCCTTTCTACCCAACAACAACTTACTGTCACCCTATTATTTCAGAGAGGTTCACAGATTATTAGATTTTTGGGGCAGCCTTGGCCTACTGGTTAGGGCTTCGGGCTTGTAACCGAAGGGTTGCCGGTCCCCGACCAGTAGGAACGGCTGAAGTGCCTTTGAGCAAGGCACCTAACCCCTTACTGCTCCCCGAGCGCCGCTGTATTAGTGTGTGCTTCACCTCACTGTATGTTCACTGTGTGCTGAGTGTGTTTCACTAATTCACGATTGGGATAAATGCAGAGACCAAATTTCCCTCACAGGATCAAACGAGTATATATACTATATATACTTAGATAGTGCTCCTAGCCTAGAAATCTAGACGCACCCTAGCAACCTTTGCTGCCAGGGCTAGTCTAGCAACTCTCCGTTGGCTTGTGAGCTCGAAAAATTCAACTTCTATCAGGCCAATCAAATCGTGTATAGAGTCGTTAGGCGGGCTTAACATAATGATTGATGGCAGAGTTGCAACGGTTTGGCTTGAATTCCCTGCTACTTGAAAACAAAGAAGATGGATGTTGCTGTTGGCCAACAGTGTGACACGAGTTAAGCTTGTTTTAAGATGGCAAAAGTTTGAACTAGCCAACTAGGTCCGCTGGTGGGAAAACTCATGGGACTCAGCGCTGTCCTATTGCGTGCAGAGGGAATTTGAAAGACAACCGATTATCCTACCCCTCGGACTGAGCACTGCGAACGGTGAGTGCCCAGACCCTACATTTAAATGTGGGTCTGGCTCGTCAGGCTATAGTGCCCCTGCAAAGCAGAATACCCAGGCTCTATCTGATGTTCATCAACAACTCCAACATATGGATATGGAGATATGGATACTTGTTTCACATTCTCCGCCATAAGTAGTTAAGTAGTCAGCATTGTCTTCCAAAAGCCTACATGGCGACTTAATGGCTGCAGACCACTGTGGCAGTGAAAGTATTTGAGCACATGGTGCTATTCCACCTCACCATTATTGATCCACTTCTGGACCCCATGCACCTAGCCCACCAATTCAACACAGATCTACACACAGTGAACATGACCATCCACTTCATCCTCGAGTACCTGGACTCTGTAGGTGACAACTCGTCTGCAACTCCAGGATCCTGTTTGTGGACTTCAGCTTTGTGTTCAGCACTATCATTCTGACCCTATGGCAGGACTATCCCAGCTAAGACTGTGACTCCACCTGCTCCATCACTTTGTGGTACCTGCTCCACTGCCAGGGACAAGATGAGTGTGTCATTTACTCTGCATAGAGGGCGATTGGTTGCAATCAGGCCCTGCATGACTCCACGAACCTGAAGCAAACAGGGAATATCATGGCATAATACATATTTCACACATGACAGAAACTTTTTGAAAAACTTCTTTCTGGCAAGACACTGCAGCCCATGAGAATAAAAACCTCAAGCAGTTTCTTCCTGATGGCAATCAGTCTTTCCAGTCATTCCTTATGTGAAAACTTGGCAGTCAACCTATTTCTGATGAGTTGTGATACTGAAACACAACTTACAAAATCACATTCGAATTAGGTTACTCCATTCTAGCAAGGGTACAACATATTTTCTATTATTTTATAAGCATTGTTTTTTGTTGTTAACCCAACTCTAAATCCAGAATTTTAGATGGTACTAGTTAGGTTAAGCCCTATGTCTGTTTTGTCTATGCTCCACACACTCACACAAGTGGTCCCATATTTCAGTAGGCTATTTAAGTATTAGATGCCCATGGACCATGAATTGTGAGTCCCAAGACCCGCAAACCGTTATTTGTGCTAAATGGAATGAAATGAAACAAAAATAATGGAACCTCTGTGTTTGAAGATGCTCCAGTCTTGTGTGTGTCTTTTGTAGAGCACTTTGGTGATGTTGTGTACACCAGACATAATTTCAATGCATTTCTTACTTCCTCTGATTATAGTGATTAGTGAGATGCTTGGGCGTTGGTGCTATCAACGTTTTCTGTCTGTCTGATGAGTGCTGTAGCCTACTGTACAGGGCCCAAAAGACTGATAAATATCTCAAGAGAAGTGTAGCCTACGTGTGGTAGGCTAGTCTAGACAATTTCCATCAACTTTTTAAATGAGGGGCATGGTCAACAGGATATTCATTGCATGCTGTAGTGAAGCCTACCGATATTTTAGCTTTCGAACTGAAATGGTAGTCCACTCAAATAGTCCTATTCAATTTGTATCACTGTATTATACCTTGCTCAACATTGAGAATCTAAAAAAATCACCTCTAAACTGCTATTGTTTCCAGTGAGTGAGTGCACATCTTTAGATCTAAAATAATATTAAGTGGTACCTCCCGCCATTAACCGTTACAGCCACCGGGAACTTTATTTCAAAACTTTCTAGTGGAAGAAAATGCCTCCCCCTCGCTGAGTGAAGGTATTAAAAATGAAACAACCCGGTCGCACATTCATGTTTACAGCTGATGTCCCGGGTGTTTGCGCTAAGCATAGAGAGTTCCTCCCCGTCGCTTTTGGTCTTTTGGTAGTGTCCAAACAGACAGTGTTTTTTCACGCCGGTCAAGATGGCGGCTGTGCCGAGGGAAAGCAGCCGCTCGGCGTGAACATTTTTTTATTGAATATTCAGTAATTCACCGTGGGAATCGGACTTCGTATATACGTATTCAATTGGATAACAATTTGGAATCAGTTCCAATCTGATTTTAAATATTTCATTTATAAATCATTCAGCATGTTAAAATTGTATTGCTAGTTGTCGGTCATCTAGCATAGCTAACGTTAGAAATCGCCGGAGAAAGTACTGTAGAATGGGAGAGAAGCTAGAACTGAAGCTAAAATCGCCGGTTGGAGCCGAAGCAGCGGGTTATCCTTGGCCATTACCAGTATATGTAAGTATTCAGTTTGTCGCTCTTTAAATTCTCCTAAATCACAAAGAAAGAGTCGACACTCAATCGGGATGATAACAGGGGTAACTGGTTGACAAGCTAGCTAACGACCTATCCGAGCTAGATTCTAGGTTACTGTTCCATTTCACATCGAGTGAGGGAGAGATGTAGTCATGGTCAACCTAGCTGTGTAGTCTGTTCAACGTTCACCATAACCTACAACACGAGTCGAGTGTATTATGTGCAGTAGATTTTAGTCGTGTGCACCATGATTCCGCTCAGTTTATGCATGGGGGAAACTATTGCTGTAGGGTAACTTATGAACATTAATGTTGAGTTAACATTGCACGTGTTTGAGTAACGTTAGCTCCCTAGTAGACAACCGAATCGTTAGCTCGCTTGCGAGATTGATAACGTTAGTTATGGTGTCTTAAATTGTTCTGGTTACGTTAGCTTTCTATGATAGTGAGCTTGTTTACTTTTCCGATCCCTTCTATCTGCTTGTGATTGTTAACTTACCCTAGCTCACTAGAACTAATGTGATTCTAATGTCTAGAGGCTGGGGTTGGTCACTGTCACGGAGTATGCTCGATAAATTTGCGCTAGATTAAAGGAAATAGCAAATGTTGGTAATTACTTTGTGTCTAATGAAACAAAATACAGATAATATGTTCAAATGCTTAAACTGGTTTAAAGATTAATTAAATTTGAAAGATAAGCTGGTAAAACAGGCTCTCACTGGTTCGCCAATCAAGTTCAGACAGCTGACAACATACTTGAGAGTCGCTGGATTGTTGACGATCTAGTTTATCCATAAACATTGTGAAGTCACCCGGACTAAGCTGCGCTAGTTTTATCAGTGGACGTGCATTTAGTCACTATCCATTACAAAGCTTCAACGCAAAAACCGGCACTAACCCGTTATATTGGCTTTTTGTCGTCAGTATAGCTTGTAGGCAACTACACTTTGAACAAAAGATGCCCATGGTATGAATCCCAGGGATAACACTAGCTAGTTAGCTAGCAGGTCAAAGCTGGAGATGCCTTCTGTCACATCTCAACGTAGTAGTCTCCTTTGTGGAACGTTAAAATTATACGTGCTGTCGTCTTGTCAAATATATTGTCAAAGCATCAATGGCATGTTTTGTGATTTGGTGACGGTCGCACGTTCAACGCAATAGCGTTAAACGTCTAACGTTAATGAAACGTTAGCCTACTTGGCTGGCTTAGGTGTCTACTTGGCTGGCTATGTGCCTAGCGTTAACGTTACCCAACGTTAGCAGAAACAAATCTCTTGATACTTAAACTCAGTAAGCTAGCCAACTTGGCTAACGTGAAGTGGATCAAGCCAAAGCCACAAAATAACAACCAGGCAACCAGTCACAAAGCTAGCTTGCTATCTGCTATCTTGAAACAAACAGTTCTCTTCAAGAAATACAGTAACATCGTGTTGTAACATTTCGTAACATCTCCACTTTACAGCAACAACAGTCGTTTACATTTTGTGTTGTTTCCAACTTTGTGGTTTGAAAGGTTAGCTACTAGTTCTAGCTTTGAGGTGGATTGAGTGTATGTTGGTAGCGTTACTTTAGCAATCGAGGAAACTGACAACACGGAACAAAGTATGATTGTGACGTTAACCATATAGATAATGCTATTATTTTGTGGATTGCCTTCCATTAACTTTAAGTATGTGTTGTGGGGATTTTATTTTGCTAGTGTTAGCTGTCTGGCTACCTAACGCTACGAGTCAGCAGATGTTTTGTTTTGCTCTGGCAGGCAATGGTGATGGCACTCCATTGTCGAGAGGGGAAATTAGATCAAGGAAACATATGTCTGTCGTAATATTTATCACTGCCATTGTAAATAAATAGATTTTTCATAAGTGCATTCTCGATCGAACGCATTAACTAACGATTTGGTTCGTTGTAACTAGTAGGGCTTTCCCAGGCAGCCCATTGTTTACATAGCAATCATAGCACTCATGTGTCCCGTTGTCGGGTCTGAAAGCTGCCGGAGGTATGCCATACGAAGAAGCGATATTTCAAACATACCAGTAAGATATGAAACCATGGCAGTCAGTGTCATGTAGATTGTTCGCATATAGTAGTTAGTGATTTGCTTTGGCTACAGTGGTTACCTTAAGCAACCCCACTGCAACCTAATTATGGCTGGCGGTGTTTGCAGAATAGTCGTACCAGCAAATGTCGCCTCTGTTAAACAAAGCAACACATTCGAGCATTAGGTGCAAAGAGTGAGGTATGAGGTTAGATGTAACGTTCTATGCTACAGTGTTTTGTTCCTCATTGGTAACACATGTTTATCTGTTGTCTCAGACATAATGCATTTGTAAAGAGCTCTTGCCTGCAGCTAAGGAATGCTAAGTGAGAGGGAGACTGCCGAGTAAAACCACCCCAAACAGGAAAATGGGTGTACGTTGTGAAGGAGAAATTATAACCATGCTCAAGTCCTGTGGGATGACTGGTAATAGTTCTTGAATGAAGAATGGTCCTGTTGAAGTTACTGAGTGCAACCCTAATGCGTGAAACTGAAGGGGTTTCTGTGGGCAGGAGCACATTCCATGAATAGTTTTTTCCCCCTCAGTGGAAGTAGTTCTTCATCCCAAGATTCAATGTAAGGCATTTGGTAGAGCAGTGTGGTAGCCATACGTACTGAATGGTTTTTCTTATGTTTTTGATTGTTGCACCATTCTAAAACTATTCTGAACTGTTTTATTACATGCACTTATGTGCAGGTTAATTTCATGTATCAGTTGTATTTTGTTATTTTGAAAAGTCCTTAATTATAAAATGTGTGGGATATGTGTGTGTGGTCCACAAAATCCATTCTTGGAACACACTGAAGCTATAAGTGCAGTAAGTGGTACCCGATTCAAAGAAAAAAGTGGCACACTCGAGGAGTGGATGAAAGGCTGAGGCTTTTTTTTTTTTTCTTCAATGGGAGCATGTGTGCCTCAGCTGTGGCCTCTGCAGTTACACACTCATAGCCTCCACAGGCAGTCATACGTTACTGGCAAAGAGTCAGACACGAGTTTCACACCGTACAAATTAAAAAGAAAACACAACCGCTTGAGGTTTAATGGAGAAAGTGGAGGTGCGTCTCTGCTGCCTGTGGTGAGGTTTGTATCTGCCGCCTTGTGCACTCAAGCACAAAAGCATGCAAGGGTGCTGTGAACGCGATTGTGCTCAAGCAAACGAGCCCAGCCAGGCATCGTCTCAAGGCTTTGGCCACTGATAAGACCAATGCTCCAAAACCAGCCACTCCCATGGAAGTACACACAGCGGAGGTTGCGGTTGTCTTGGTAGCCCTTTGTCAGATTACAAACACAGACAGACCACACTTGGGTCCATGAAACTGTGTCGGCTAAATTGCTCAATCGGTAAGCGGTTCACTCTGACAGTTAACTTCCACTATAATCAATAGAACTGGCTACACCATATGTGATAGTGGCACGTACGTTCGAAAAAGTAAGACCAATCTTCTAAAGCTGTTTTTACGCTACGCAAACTGAGCGCTTCAGTTGCGCACCAGGTGTAGCATCCCTTTTAGAGTGGATTGCATATATGGAGTCTATAAAATTGAGTTTCTTCATATTTCTCCTACACTACACACACACTTTAAGACCAGTCTGTGAGGTAGCCATGCAAACTGGTTGATTCCCAGCCCACATACTTTGTCTTCAATCAATCCGCAGACCTTAGTCATCTGCAAGTGCTTCAACATGATGGACTCCTTTCCCCCAATGCCTTCTTTTCGAACCCTTTGTGACCCTATCTGACCCTACTGTTTTCTTTTTTTAAACCTACCTTGCAGTTTGTGCCAGTACGGCAACTGCTTCGCTATCCTGCACAGAAATGAATAACATCATTACCTCTGCTACCCCCACCACCACCCACATCTGCAAATGTGATCTTTCCCCTTACTTAAGCAGATAAGACACAAGTCTGTGGAGTGAATACATTGACATATCGAGACAGACTGTGGCCTGCAAACATACTGATAAGCACAAAGCGAAGACTCTTCAGTCTACCGAGCTCTGTCTCACATGGGAGGATGGTCATGCGAGCCAGGAATGCGTCAGGGCCGAGTGCTGTCGTCATCTGGCAAGGTGTGGTGAGGGGAGGACAGAAGTTTGGTGGAGAGAACGTGGTGGACAGGAATTTCTTGCCCTTTTTGTTTTTCGGATGAAAGAGCGCTGCTGACGTATTGGTTAGTCACATATTCTGTGGGCTGAATAGTAGCAAGGTGTAGTCCCCCACACACAGACATACGCCTTCGATTGTGACTCATGTGCCCATTGGTGAGGAGGTGTGTGTGTGCGTGTCAAATCCGGAACACGGCACTCACGACATCATTTATTTTAATAAGGGAGAGAGAGGTGCCGTTAAGGAGACCAAAAGAGAAAGCGGGTCAGATTTGGTTGTCATGGTTTCTTACTCACTTTCTATTTCTTTCTCTCGTTCGCCCTCCCCCTCCTTTGGGTGTTTCTTTTCTCAGCCAGAGTTTATTTTTAGCTGCCGCACTAGTGTTGCTGTGCGGCGTGAGTGTGTGAGCCTGCATGCGTGTGTTTTTTCTCTCTCTCTCTCTCTGTGTGTGTGTGTGTGTGTGTGGGGGCGCGAGTGAGTAGGAGCAGGAACACCTCCCACTCACACACTGACGACACAGTTTGCGTGTGTGTGTACGTACTGCTCGCATACTCTGCTCTCTGTGTCTACACTGGCCTCCATTTTGAGATGTGGGTGCCGTGATGTTAACCCTGCCCTTTTCACGACCCACATGAGCTGCAGCTTCGGTGACATGAGCAGACTTGAGACCTGGGAGTCAGCACTGGCTCTACGTTAGCCGTTTGTAACCGAGCTGCTCTTAATATGTGTCTGCGTGTTTCCCGGCAAGGCTGTCAATGGGTGTGCAAATACAAACGGTTTGATTTCAAATAGGATGTGTGTGTGTGTTTGCAACTGTGTGTTTGTGTGTGTGTATGGTGTTTGCATGGTGTTCGCGCGGCAATGTTGAGCGGGAACACTTTGACACTCCCCAGAGGAGGAGTCTTGCTGCGGCAGAGCGCCGCTGTTCAGCTGAGGACAGGCTCTGAGGCTGGAGCGGGCAGGAAGGGGCCGTAGGAGGCTGGCTGGAGCCAGCGGTGGTGGTGTGGGGCTCGTGCAGGAGCTGCGCACAGCCGGAGGGAGGAGGAGGAGGAGGGCTGGACTTGGCTGGAGCTGGAAGAAAGGGGTTGGATTTGGACTGAGGCGCGCAGGAGGGGTCCTAGCCTGGCACTCAACAGCAGCAGCAGCAGCAGCAGCAGAAAGTAGGTCATTGGGTCAGGCAGAGCGGGAAGAGAATCCTGTGGAGCAGCTCGAGTGAACTCAATGCACTGCCTTTTCTCACCCATTCCATATTCAGCTTTAGAGGTCCACCCTTCCCAGTGTACCCTCCTCTTCCTTTCCGTCCCCCTCCTCACCCTCCTCCTCCTCCTCTTCTTCACTGCTTATCCTCATTTCCACCCCCCCCCCCCACTCTCTCATTTTACGGTTTCCTTTACCACAAGCACAAACAGGCTCACTGACTCCAGTGTTTTCCCACAGGTCTGAAACTTGCTTATGTTGACATGTCAGTCCTGCTTCACAGATATTGCACTCCAGCGAGAGAGAAGGAGGGAAAGAAAAAACAAAACAAGACAATGAACGTGTGTTGGAGGAAAGTAAAGCCAGTGTGAGCAAAGCTTTCTGTTCAGCCTAGCGTGATGTTGGCAGAGTAGGTGTACCAGGCCTTCGCTTATGATGCATTGGGATTTTCTTATACCTGAGGTGTTGAGTCGTCCAGACCTGTTTTAACAACTCCAAGGTCCAAACTAGAGTGAGGTTATTCCCCCTCTCCCCACGGTCCTTTTCTCACCAGGGTCCGTTTGGCATCAACAAGCAACATAAGCAATGTGTAACGTGCAAAATAAGGTAGGAAAAATAGAATGCCTTTGTTTTCTCTCATCTGCTTGTTAATTGGTCCTTTTCTTGCTGCCAAATATTGGGACCTGCTTGAAAGTTTTTGTGGAGGAAGGCGGCAATGCAGTATTAATTTGCAGCTTCATTTGCAGAGCACATATGTATACCCATTAGTATGAATGACTAGGTAGCTGTCCTTTGGTCAATATTAGTACGACTGTCAGCATTTTAGAAAACTGCATTTAATGGTGATGTGGGAGAATTTGATCAATCAGTGGCAATAGCATTGACGTCCTTGTTTTAGATCCGGTAGCTTTCACACCAAATAGGAACCACACACGAGTTGGTGTACCCAACACCTGTCTGTTGAACTCCGACACAGTACCTTGGTCAACAGGGTGCACACCCGAGTTGAAATCATTAACATATTATTGACTGCTTGTCTGCTTGAACTAATCCCAGTCTGCACCAAAAGCTCTATTAAGAAAACACCCCTAATGGTTGATGTTCTCGTCTTTGATAAATTGCATTTGTTCATTTTACGTGTTCATAACATTTTCATAAACGTGTGTCACTCTTGGTCCTTTTGGCACATAGCCCCATTGGAGTGTCTCTGTAAGATCACCCGCTGCAAACACACGCTCACAGTAGCACAATCACGCTTAAACGCCTACACACCCACACACTGGCACTGGACATGCCACTGAGCGACGCGCCGGAAAGGGAACTGAAGGCCGCAGTTCGCGCAGGCTCGCTGACCGACTGAGTCTCTCGTCTACTTTGGGAATCACATTCCCCCAGCTGCAATGTGGGGCAGCTCCAGTAAAACAGGTGGTATGCTCCTACGTGTACATTTACCGCACGTCAAAGACGGGGGTCCCCATATGTTGGGAGGCACACGAGGCCACCCCTGCATGACACGTTGATGACTCAATTTAAATCACACACCATGTGTGCGGGACACAGATGCAGGACTATATTCGAGCCCTTAGACACCCCTGGGTCACAACCGCCCTCAACAGACCTCTGTAAAACACCGTGCAGAGATTTTCTTCTGTCCTTCACGGAAGTGTGTGTGTGTGTGTGTGTGTGTGTGTGTGTGTGTGTGTGTGTGTGTGTGTGTGTGTGTGTGTGTGTGTGTGTGTGTGTGTGTGTGTGTGTGTGTGTGTGTGTGTGTGTGTGTGTGTGTGTGTGTGTGTGTGTGTGTGTGTGTGTGTGTGTGTGGAGCTGTAGAGAGAAGACTTACTCTGATGCTGCTCTCTTTTGCCAGTCTGTGTGGCCTGGCAGGATATGAGGGGGTGGAAATGAGTTGTTGTTGACGTTTAACTTCTAAGTGTCTTCCTGTGTGTCTCTAATCACACCTAATTGGTCAAGGGAATTGTTTGTAACCTTCCCCTTCCTCCTCTTCAGGACAAGCACCATGATGCTGCGCACGAGATCATCGAGACCATCAGGTGAGTGACCGTCTCCCTACTCTCACTGCAATTCATTGTCATCTGATCAGACCTCGGAGGTCCATCATGCCTTATGGTTGTCTCTCTTATCTGTCCATCTGCAGGTGGGTCTGTGAGGAGATCCCTGATCTTAAGCTGGCCATGGAGAACTATGTTCTCATTGACTACGACACCAAAAGGTGAGCTACGGTCCCTCTTGGCCAGTTTTGGGCATGTTTCATCTGAGGCGTTTGTTCCTAGATAGAAGATCAAAGATGTTATAGTTATTGTTTTGTATGGGCTATCTTTAAAGACATGTACTTGAAACTGGCCCTGTGAAAGTGTCTTGTGGATTGTCTTGTGTTGCTCTTCTTTCCTGATCAATTGTTTTTTGGCTCATGCAGCTTTGAGAGCATGCAGAGATTGTGCGACAAGTACAACCGGGCCATCGACAGCATCCACCAGCTGGTGAGCCCACACACACACTCATGCTCACACTTATTCTTACTGGGGAGCAGGAACCTGACACCTAGGCTTTTGCTGTCAAAACACCAGGCCACTGGTAGGAGCCCCTGTGCAGTGTTAGTTTGTCTGCTCCCCTCTCCCTGGCAGTGGCCTGCTGGAGTCGCCTTCCCTGCAGTGCAGGATGGAGCCATTGCCAGCAGAGCAGAGTTCTCACACAGAAATGTGAAGATCCCTTACCGTCTGCCTATTTCAGGACTGTCAACTCATACACACACTCTCTCTCTCTCTCTCTCTCTCAAAGCTCCTACACGACCCTCATGGCCTGTAAAACTAGTCAACGGTCAGCAGGCATCTGCAGTTTTTCCTTTTAAGAGCTGCCGAGGGCCTTCGAAAAAAAATAGCAATTCCCCCATGAGCTGTCTTGCATTTTCCATGCTGGAGTAAATAGTCCGTCTATTCCTCCACCCAGAAAAGGGCGAGCTTGACACAGGTCCGCTGGGGATTTTCCATCTGCGCCACACGTGTACTTCCTGTTCTTTGCATTTCTGCATATATGATTATTTGCTCACTGATGATATTGTCTCTGTGTCTGTGTGTCTCACAGTGGAAAGGCACCACGCAGCCCATGAAGCTGAACAAGCGGCCGTCGAACGGGCTGCTGCGGCACATCCTGCAGCAGGTCTACAACCACTCCATCACCGACCCCGAGAAGCTCAACAACTATGAGCCCTTCTCGCCCGAAGTGTACGGCGAGACCTCGTTCGACCTGGTGGCGCAGATCATCGACGAGGTGGAGTTGATGGAGGAAGACACCTTTGTGGACCTTGGCAGTGGTCAGTTCAAATGGTCTTTCAAGCTGACAAAGAGCCATTTTCCTGTGTTTTATAATACTATAATTCCTGGTGAACTGTACACATGGTGTTTGAATGGCCTTGTTCTATGCTCCATCATTGCAGGTGTGGGCCAGGTAGTGCTACAGGTTGCCGCAGCGACCAACTGTAAACACTACTTTGGAGTGGAGAAAGCAGAGACCCCTGCCACTTACGGAGAGGTATATTGACCTGAATTTACATAGTTTATAGACCTCCCGTCATACCTGTACACTTCAGTTAAGTACACTTCAAAGTGTTTTCATACTGTAAAGTGCAGTAGTGAATGACTTAACTCTGTGTTTGTGCAGGCAATGGATAGGGAGTTTAGGAAGTGGATGAAGTGGTATGGGAAAAAGCATGGAGAGTACACGGTGAGAGACCATCCGTGCACGTGCATTTCTGAACGACTAATCAAAGGGACTTCCTCCTGTAATCAGCCATGCATGCTACCTCTGTGTACTCATTGTTTTCTGTATTTACTTTTCAGCTAGAGAGGGGTGACTTCCTCTCAGAAGAGTGGAGAGAAAGGATAGCCAACACAAGGTATGAAGGCCTCCTCTTCCTCTTATGTCACCTCTAGCGTATTGGCAGTGTGTCTTCACCAGTCAAAGTACTAGAGGAGATTTGTCCAAGATAAGATCGATAATATGAGATGCGCAGCAGTCATAACTTTCAGATTTATCTCAGAATATTCTATATTCCACCAGTGAGTTCAGTGATTTCATTTCTGTGCTGTTCGTGGCATCACTGTGGAAGTGTGAGATCTGATTTGCTTTCTCTCTCTCTCTCTCTATCTCTATCTCTATCTCTATCTCTCCCCTCTTCAGTGTTATTTTTGTGAATAACTTTGCCTTCGGTCCGGAGGTGGACCACCAGCTGAAGGAGCGCTTTGCGAACATGAAGGAAGGTGGGTAGCACTGGAGCTGGGAAAAGGCTCCTCCTTGCAGCCCGTCTGTCTCTTGTGCTCAGGCCAAATTCAGTTATAGCCAGCACTTTTATTACCACCCGCTGCCTCATGTGACTCCAATCATATCCATTTCTAAAGGACTGAGAAGTGCACAATGGAGCCCTGGTGTATGTTGAAGATTATGGGCCGTTCACACTAACGATAACTGCAAAAAAGTATTCTAGCTAGCTAATAACAACGTCCACACAGAAATTATAAGGTTGACCCAATGCAGAATGATATTGTCAGGTATCACTATCAGAGCAATTTTGAGAATCCATCCAATCAGAATCCATCAAATTTTAGACATCACTTTCACCAACATGATTAGAGACTTTCCTTATTGTTGGTCAGTCTGTGCTAATATTTTTATAGTCATAGTTATCTTCATAGTTATCGTTCCTTTGATGGGTTTGGTCTGTCCACTATGCAGCCAAATAGGGATCATCAGTGATAATTACCTTCAGTATCTTAACGACATGAGCAGTGTTTGTCCTGTTTTAGGGGGCTTTGAGGCTGCCTGTGCTTTGTACTTGCCATCTAACAGTCATGTACTTCTGTCGTTTGTATAGGTGGAAAAATTGTATCCTCAAAACCCTTTGCACCTCTCAACTTTAGAATCAACAGTCGAAATTTGAGTGGTGAGTGAAGAGGGGGGTGCTGTGGTCAGTGTTGTCTTGCCATAGGGCTATGAGCCAGAGTGTAAAGGCTGTTTTTTTTTCCCCTCTCTCTTTCTCTGTGTGTGTGTGTGTGTGTGTGCGCGTCTGTGTGTGCGTGTGTGTGTGTGTGTGTGTTTGTGTCAGACATTGGCACAATAATGCGAGTGGTGGAGCTTTCCCCCCTTAGGGGCTCGGTGTCCTGGACTGGGAAGCCAGTTTCCTACTATCTCCACACGATAGACCGCACCATAGTGAGTCTCTGCCGCCCTCTCACTCATGCATCTAATCCTGTGTGCTCATGCAGAGCTAAGAGCTCCGGTCTGTCTTATCACACTTTAATCATGGCTTTGTGTTTGTCTTCTGCAGCTTGAAAACTATTTTTCTAGTCTCAAAAATCCTAAACTCAGGGTGAGTCCATCGTTCTTCTTTGTCTACCTCTGATGAGATGAGGATATGGTACACAAGTGTAGGAGGATGGGTAGATCTTTGGAGACCTTCAGACGTAGGGATGTGTGTGTGTTTGGTTGAATGTGTTGGCTTATGTGCGGCCTGTGTTTCAGGAAGAGCAGGAGGCAGCCAGGAGGCGCCAACAGAAGGACAAGGACAGCAAGAGCAACACCACCACCCCCACCAAGGCCCGGGAGCAGAAGGTACAGAGTGCGGCCAACGCACACACACACACACACACACACTAGTGTACTTCTGCATTCAATCCACACCACAGCTTCTGATGTGTTCATTTTCAGTTTTGGTTTTCATTCTAAGTTCTGCATCAACCTCAAACGTCCTCAGCGGGTGACTCTGTGGAGGCGTAAATAACGGTTCTGAGTGTGTGTGATTGTGCATGTTTGTGTCTGTCTGTCCATCTGTTCTGTGTGTGTGTGTACACTGACTTGTGTGTCTGTGTATTTGTTTTGTTTTGTTCTTGTTTTGTGTGTCTTGTCTGCATCTGTCTGTGTGTGTGTGTGTGTGTGTGTGTGTACATGCAGCAGCAGCAGCAGCAGCAGCAACAACAGCAGCAGCAGGACTCGTGCGGGGAGGACGAGGGGCCGGGGCTGCTGAACACCACCAAGCCCTCGCCCAAGCAGCGCCGCTCACGCCTCATCGCCAAGGGACGCAAGCTGGGCAACAAGAAGCGCGGCCGGCCCAAGAAGGCCCCCGGTGCGGCGTGTGCCACTGGTGGCGCTGTCCCCGGCGTGGCCACCACCCAGCGCAAAAACAAGAAGGCCCAGAGCGCCCTGGAGCTACTGCACGCCAAAACGCTGTCCGCCGTGCCATCTCAGGGTGAGCTGGTCGCCGCAGCTGAGCAGTTTGTCATGCCAGTCTTCCACGTTAGAGCACAACACATTCTACTCCGATATAGTTATCAACCAGTTCTCTGTTCATGGATTACCTACAACCCTAGACGATAAAGACTTTTTCAATAGTTTAAGTTTTCCTTTAATATAGGACTAGGTCCATGGATCCATGTACAGGATGTCAGTAGGTTGGTTTAGATGGGCACTTTTAATCTCATTAGAATCGGAATAATGGCTCAAACCGGCGATCCGATTAGAATTGTAATCAGAATGAAAGTGTATTCGGTTCTTATTCCAGCCAACAGCCATGTGCACAGTAAATCGAGTTGCCTGTTGTAGCTTCTCAAGGAAAAGTAAAGCAGCAACAGCTATTCCGATCAAAGATTCAAGAGCGCTTACAACTACCTGATCGGAGTGGAACGTACCCCAGCAACAGCTATTCCGATCAAAGATTCAAGAGCGCTTACAACTACCTGATCGGAGTGGAACGTACCCCATGTAAACAAATGACACAAAGTTTTAATTCGGAATGTTTAATCAGAATAACAAATAAAAAAAATCTATGTAAACCCACCTAGTGTCAGTGCAGATTACTCCTGGTCGTCGTTGCTCTTCACCCTCATGCATCTTTGCATTCCAGCATAGTCTGTTGTTCCCGTTATCCTGGTACCAGCTGGAACCCTTATTTAGAGCCTGCCCTTATTTATAGCCTGTTACTGTCAGACAGTAGGTCACCACCCTGTATGTCTGTAGTATGTTGCCCAGAGCAGTTTGTGTCTCAACCTTGATTTGGTGTAATAGGGGTATATTTAGGTCGGTGTGCTGCAGACGGACTCATTGCTCCCTCTTGTCTCTGGTTGGCTTTGCAGATGCATTCCGGTCATCTCAGAGCCCCTTCTACCAGCTACCTCCCAAAGTGCAGCACTACGCCTCCAGCCAGCTTCTGCAGGGGCCCACCCCACCGGCCCTCCAGCAGCTGCTGGGTATGCTGAACCCTCCTCACATACTTTCTCTTCTCTTCTCTTCTCTTCTCTCTGGAGTGTTGTCTCATGCTTTCATACAAGGGCGCAGGTTTGGTCTTAGCTTTGGTGGGGACACACTAACCCCCCCACCACCACCACCAAACTCAACTCTTTCACCAGCCACCAAATTATTAAAATGTGCTACTGTCCAACTACTATCCATGATTAAAATATGCTACTGTCCAACTTGATATAACTATACTGTGTAGCCTATATAATCTGATTTTAATATGTATAGATATGTAGGCTATTTTTAACATTTATTTTCCATTTGGTCTGTTATGAAATCATTGACCCATTTAAGCACAGCTCAGTTTTAAGAACCTTAAATACATGCACGCTTAGCATTTTGTGAAAAGAAATCATTAAGGCTACATTGACAAACTCTTAACCGTGAGCTGCCTGTATATTCTCTGATTCTAATATTTACAGATATCTAGGCGATGTAAGCACAGCTCAGTTTTAAGAAATGCTTAAAGCCGAAAGACCATGTTTAATTTTGCTACAATTTATTTCAAAACCGGATTACTCTGGAACAGCTAACTATACACGAGAATGCATTACACCGTTGTGTTTGGTAAGGTCTGCTGTTTATTCTGATATATGGTTTGTCATGTGTTGCGTGAAGAGTGTGTAGGCCTACGATATTTCACCAAAACGAATGGATGTGGAGATGACTTGTAGAAACTTGTAGAAATCTACAAGTTATTTTTCTAGCGAACTGTTTATCACAGCAAATAGTGGCAAGCTAGCACCTTTTAAAAGCTGAGAAAAGGCTCTTTCATGTGACTGAAAGAATGGGTGGAATTTGGACGCAATTCATATGCCTTGTAGTGAAGTGAAGCTGAAGCGCTGCGCCATGCTGTGCAGGAGATTGCGGCTCACTGGTAGTTATTATAGGTAACTTCAAATCAGTGATTTACCCTTATAGGCTACTGCACATTACAAGATCTGTACGAGATGATCCACAGCACTGAAGTGAGAAATGATTTAACTCTTTTTGTAGCGCATGTGAGCGCTTTTCCCCCCATTTCAACCTAAATATTGGTGGGGACATTTCAGTCGTAATTTGACATTGGTGTGGACACGTCCTTCGGTCCCCACGCAAATCTACGCCCCTGCTTACATATATACCTCACTATCTTCTGGAAGGTCTAATGTGTGGTCAAATAGGCCTTTATCTTTTATTGTCAAATAGTGGCTTATATTGCATTCCTACTGTTCTTGCACAGATAACTTCAAGGTTCAGTACCTGCAGTTTATGGCCTACATGAAGACTCCACAGTACCGTACCAACCTGCAGCAACTTCTGGAGCAGGAGAAGGTAAACACCCCCCCTCCCCCCCAACACATACACACTCTCGCACACATACACATACACACCAGAATGTGTGTGTGGTGGTGGCTCTAACTGAGCATGGGCCGCTGCAGGTGCCCTGAGGCTGATGTATCTTTTCTTTTATGGTCTGCCCTGGACTGGGCAAGTGTTCCTTTTTTCCCTTCCCTTTTTTGCCGTGTTTGTTTGCTTTTATTACCTCTTTTTCACTCCAACACACACACACACACACACACACACACACACACACTCTCTCTTTCTCATACAGCTTCATCGGCCCTCACTTACATTCTCTTCCTCTGTCTATCTAGGTAAGGCATAATGAGCTGTCGGGTCAGGCGGAGCAGTTGCTGAATGTGTGTCAGACTCATAAAGATAAGATCAAAGGGCTCTTCCATGCAAAATTGGATGAGGTGAGTATTACATCACACATCTATTGCTTTGCACCTAACTGCTCCACATAGTACCATATTATGTGTGTGTGAACATGGCCGTATTAAACTGTTAGTTCATCTAAAGCTATTTGTTATTGATCATTTTGTCATTATCATACAACTGAGTTAGAACTAGGCTTCAGTCATGATTGAATGTCCACCACTCCTGACCGCTGACTGAGACGCTTCTGTCTGCCTCCCTGTTCCAGCTGGGCGTCAAGGCTCTGACACTGGACGACCTGCTGCAGGCCCAGAAGGAGATCTCTGCCCACAACCAGCAGCTGAAGGAGCAGACCCGGCAGCTGGAGCGAGATATGGCCAAGCTGAAGGACCAGAGCCTGCTACTGGTGAGGCCACACACACACACACACACACACACACACACACAGTGTCATTTTGGCCTGCGTCACCTCTTTCCAGTTTTAAAATACCATGTCGCCTGAAGGCGTATTTCAGGCGTCACAGGGCACCTTTCCACCCACAGTGAAGTACAGGGAAATTCTTTTTTTTTAATTGGGCATATGCCAACAACACCAGTGTAAATATACAATTGCCTTTTAAATATGATGGAAAAACAACTTAAGCCAGTTCATGTGCCCTTTCTCTCGATTTGTCAGTGACGTCTTTGTTAACTTCAGTGTTGTTGGACAGTGTGTCATCACATCATTGATCATATCGTGTGTGTGTGTGTGTGTGTGTGTGTGTGTGTGTGTGTGTGTGTGTGTGTGTGTGTGTGTGTGTGTGTGTGTGTGTGTGTGTGTGTGTGTGTGTGTGTGTGTGTGTGTGTGTGTGTGTGTGTGTGTGTGTGTGTGTGTGTGTGTGTGTGTGTGTGTGTGTGTGTGTGTGTGTGTGTGTGTGTGTGTGTGTGTGTGTGTGTGTTCAGCTGAAGGCGCGCTGTGAGGAGCTGAAGCTGGACTGGGGATCTCTGTGCATGGAGAGCCTGCTGAAGGAGAAGCAGAACCTCCGCCGCCAGATTTCTGAGAAACAGCGCCACTGCCTGGAGCTGCAGGTACTTGCACTTCTACACTTTGCTTTGACCCCTGGAGGAGTGTTTACTCAGTGACTTCAAGTTATAGCCATTTTAATAGCCTTAAGAAGGTCAAGTGAGTAGTTGGATGATGCAGCTTGTGTCATTTCCTCCTCCACTGCTTTTTATCATAACTTTCTTCATTTTTGAAACACCCACTTGAAATACTTGGGGTATGTTATTTGCTGTAGCTGATTCTGAGAATAGGATATAGTCATACAAACAACTGTTTTATTTATTATTTTATAGCCCACAATAGAAATTTGCCATTAATTACACAGACCTCAACTGCATGGCGGTGATATTCTGTGTTTGAGCTATGGAGGCACATTTTTTCAGGTTTTAAATCTCCCAGGGTCATCGTAGAAGTCTTTGAAATTTGTGAAAATTTCACTTATGATTCAGTCCTAACGTCTATTATAGTTTAAAGACAGTTATCGATCACTTCAGCAAAAACAGGACACTCTTTTTTTTTTTTTTTGACCATATTATGTTCCAATACACACATCATTTAAAAAGGAGACCGTAGCTAATGAAAATCCTCTGAATTCTGTAAAACAGAGTAGTAGTAGACTGTGAGCTGTAGATCTGAGGTCAGCAGCACATAACCACTGTGGTTTATATAATGTAGGTTAGAGGATGGTGAGAAACCCTCTGAAGCGGCAACATTGCTAACTGTCACAAGTGACCACCACCAGTGGAACAGTGGCTGCACAGTGTGTAGTGCCTTGATACTGTGTGCTTACTAATGGCGCCCCCTGTTGTGTGACCCACAGATCAGCATCGTGGAGCTGGAGAAGAGCCAGCGACAGCAGGAGCTGCTTCAGCTGAAGTCCTACAGCTCGTGCGACGGCTCGCCCTACCGCAAGAGCCTGCCTGGCCTGGACCAAAGGTCCTCCCTGGACTCCCACGATGGCCACAAGCTGGGCCTGGGCTCTGCCACCGCCGCCCTGAACGGTATGAGCCCGGAGCTGTCCATGAACGGCACGGCCTCACCGTGTTTCGAGCGTGGCGCCAAGAACGAGCTGCTGGCGCGCTACTTGCCCATCTCGCCCGACCACGAGCTTGTGCCCCGAACGCCCGACGGCCGACAGAGGCACCAGTGCCTGCCGCTGCCGGACTACACGCGCTTCTCCCCGGCCAAGATCGCCCTGCGCCGCCACCTGAACCAGGACTCCGGCCCACTGCGTGGCTTGACCACGCACAGGTAAGATGGCTGCTCTCACTCTGCTCTGCTGGTCTAGCAGATGCCAACTCAGAAAATAGTAATAAATCCCCTCTGCTAAATTCTATGAGACTATGAAAGATTTTATTGTTTTTGTTTTTGTGGACCTTGTGATTCTCACCATTTCGTGTGTGTGTGTGTGTGTGTGTGTGTGTGTGTGTGTTAAAGGGGAGATCTGAGTGCGGTCTCGTCTCCTCCATTAGGAGTGAAACAGGGTAGCCCCTCCTCCTGCCTAGGGGATCCCCAGCATACCAGGGGCTCAGAGAGGGTATGTATAAGTGTGTGTTTGTGTGTGTGTGAGAGAGATATGCATTTTTTATGCATGTGTTTGGCTTTAATGCCATTGTTTGTTGGTTAAGTTGGCTGGTAAATCTGTTGTTGGGTTGCTACAGATCAATACCAAGGGTCAATTCCATGGGAGCGCATCCACTGATAAAACATTACTTGCACTTTGAGTCAGGGCAGGCACTGGGCAGGCACTGGGCTGAAAGTCAGGCATGGGCCAGACCATTTGACATTTGAAAACAGACCATGTGTAAGACCATGCTTATTCACCATCTCCCCAAGAAGATGATACCATCATACCCTTCTCGTCTCTGCATGCAGTAACTCAGTCTGAAACTGTGACAAAAGCACTCAAACATTGTTCTATTTTCATGTTGTGACTAGTATAATTAAAATGTGTACAAATTTCAATGTAAAATGCAACACATCGATTTTCTAACTTTTAACTACATTCTCATTCAGGCGAAGCACTGCTACTGCAGCTTTTCAGGTGCTGCGTGCAAATCACTCTGCTAAAGTAGCAGTGTTTTTCTTGAATGAGAACATAGTTCCAAGTTTGTATATGCTTAAAAAAACGCCTATTTGTAGCCTATATGTATCTATATAAGTCACAACGTGTAAAGCGGAAAATTTTGGAGTTCTTTTGTCACTTTTATGTGCCATAGGCTAGTTGGAACTGCCCACCTCAATGAACTATGCTAAGCTATGCTATCTGTGGGTGCTTCAGACTGAGTTACTGCACGCACAGAGACGAGAAGGGTATGGATCATCTGTTCTAACTCTGCCGGAGACAGTGAATTTTTCAGTGTCGGCGTGTTCCTTTAAGCCCTGTTCGAATGTAAATGTCTGCTCAGTTCATTAAAAGAGTGGAATAAAATGTACCACGCAAGGTGTTGTATTTTGCGGATGGTGATATTGAGTGTGTTGATGCTGATGTGAAGTGATTTTGCCTTTGTGATTAGACGGGGAAGGAGTCCAGGAGTCCAGCCGGAGGTGGAGACACCATCACCTCTCTGCCAATCAGCATCCCCCTCAGCACGGTGCACCCAAACAAGCTGCCCGTCAGCATCCCCCTGGCCAGCGTGGTGTTGCCCAGCCGAGCCGAGAGACTGGTGAGGACCGCCGGGACATCTCAACCCCAAACGCACCTGTTATCACAAGTTAAATCAGTGTTGGAAATTTAGCAAAAGAGAACTTGATTTAAATCGTAAGCAATTTATTGTGTGAACGAGTTGCTACTTGTGACCTTGTGAATTGTCAAACAATTGTAAAGTAGATGTGATTTTATGGAGTTACGAATAAGCAAATCAGGGTGGTCAACTGCAGGGAGCCTGACTTTCAAGCTGACCCCACGTCTGATGTGATGCTGTTTGGGTTCTGTTTGACAGAGGAGCACACCGAGTCCAGTGTCCCAGGGACGAGACCCCTCCGCTGGACAGACCAATGGCAAGCAGCCTCTCACTCCTACCTCAGGTGTGTCCCTCCCCTTAAAGGAGAACTCCGGCTATTCTTAACACGGAGCTCAGTTGATCATGTTCAAGGAAAACTGTCAGCCGGAAAAAAATGTGAAGAAAAAATCGATGCTGTCTGACGCGAGTTAGCCGGCTAGCTGCTAAAGCAGCCAACAACTAAAGTGCCTACAAGCTATGCTATGGGCACTAAACTGTGCCTTTGTGCCTCTTGACCGACTCAAAGTGTCATTACTAGTGCTGTGCAACATGAACAGGGCCCTTACATGACACCACTGTGTGTGTCTAATGCAATAATTATAAAAAGGATCAGAATAAATCCTGTGTTTGTAGCCCAGGCTGTCACATAACCTACCCGTTTCCCTCGGTTGCTACCTGTCCATACCGAAGTCAAACTCCTGCCTGTTCCCATTTCCACGGAGACCAAACGAGAAGTTTATTTCTAAAATAACAATGCGGTCATTTCCCGATCCCACCCCACCTCTCTCTCCCACTTACTTTGTCACACTTCTCTATCCTATCCAAATAAAGGCAAAAGTCCTAAAAGATATACTTAAAAAAATAGGTCTTAATGTGTCTATTTGTCCTTGGTTGTGTGTGTCCTCAGGGTATTCATCCAGCTCAGGGATGGTGAATGGTGGGCCACACTCAGCGCTGTTATCTGACCAGGACCAGCCGCCGCACGCCAACCCCCTGCTGGCCCTGCAAGGTCGCAACTCCCCCAATGCCACAGGAGGGGTGCTGCAGTACGCTGACGGCCCTCCCAGAATCCTCCCTGAGGACGGTTGTGGCGCTGTAGGCGAGTCAGAGGGCGAGGGCGCGGACAGCGAGGCGGCACGCCGCAACTTCTTCTCCTCTTCCTCTTCCACTTCATCATCCTCATCCTCCTCCTCACGCCTGCATCACGGCTCGGCCAAGGCCGGCCAACATCACCAGAACAACATCAACCATCACCACTCGCCTGGCACCCAGGAGGGCCGCAAGCGGGGCCGCCGGAAACGCAGCTCCACCGGGGCACCATCTGCATCCACATCCCCCAAGAGGAGGTCCTTCCCTGGGCTTGGCTCCACCGGACACCCCTCTGGTTCACCACTCAACATCAATTCAATGGTGAGATCTACTAGCTAGAGAAAAATATCTCATGTTATATCACACTCTTCACTTTCCTGACACTGTATTGCATTCTCTTGTGTACACACACACACACACACACACACACACACACACACACGAGGCCTGAATACCAGCAGCTACCTCCCAATTGAATTGTATTGGGTCATGTGCATGAAGTTCTTATATGCGGAGCATGTCTGGCCATCTCCTTCCCTCAGGTGAATAACATCAACCAGCCTCTGGAGATCTCGGCCATCTCTTCCCCAGAGCAGTCAGGCCGCAGCCCCTGTGGTGGAGACCTGGACCAGCCCCCTGTGCTGAAGAGGGAGCGCCCTCTGGAGCTCAATGGCTCCAGCCGCTACCCCTCCACCCCCAGCTCCGAGGACGAGGACTCCGGCTATCCCGCAGACAGCTCCAGCTCCAGGTAGACACCCAGTTCCCCCTTCGGCTCCTCCCAGGGAATGTTATAACTGGGGAACATGTGTAGGTCCTCATGGCCAGAGGTGTAAAGGCCAGACATATATAGAAGGTGATTTCAGTCTTTATTGATGTGACTGACTGTTCTGTATCATATCTGCTGTAGGATTGAAAGGAAGATTGCCACCATTTCCTTGGAAAGTAGAGATGGGAGAGGAGGGGAGGGTGAGAGAGGTGAGAAGCCAATTAGTGCAGGATACTCGCTCTGCTTGCTGTACGTTTCAAAATGTCATACCATGTCAACTGTGTCCACCTGCGAACTCACATTTGCACTGTGTCTCTGTCCATCTTTGTATCGGTGTCTCTCAGGCTCTCTGGGCCGTAAATCAGGGGGCAGCTGTGACGTCTCCTCTTCCTCGTCCACTTGCTCTTCCTCCTCCTCCTCCTCATCGACCAGCAAGTGGAAGTCCACGTTCTCCCCCATCTCCGACCCCAAGCCCACGGCCTCAGACCTCCGACAGGGCGGCTCCCCGTTCCGAGCGGGGGCGTCTGACGCGGAGAACAAGGCGAGCGCTGGCCAGCAGCAGCGGCCCGACTCCGGAGCGGCGATGGGGGGCAGCCCCGGTCGCTGCCTCCCCTCCAACCTCTTCCTCAGTCAAGACCCCGGGGCCGGTCGGCAGGGGGGGCCCGCAGCATGCGGCCTGCCCAAAGCCAAATCCCGTGAGTGGGAGCGTGGCGTTGGGGTCAGCAGTGCCGGGGGCGGCCTGGTCAGCCAGAACCTCTTCATCTCCGCCGCCACCAGCGGAGTCGGCAGCATCCTGGCGGGCAAGATGGGCGCGGCCGGAGTGGGCGTGACGTCCGGCGGAGGAGGAGGAATGGGCGGCCCCGGGGCCCAGTACGTGGGTGCCCAGTTCCCTCTGGGCGGCGCCTCGGTGCTGCAGTCTCTGTTCGGCAGCCAGGCGGCTATGCCCCCGGTCAGCGTGGCACCACGACTGGTCAACGGCCACAGCAGCTTCTCCAGCGCTGGCCTGACTGGAGGGGCGGCTGGAGGTGAGATGCGAGCTGCGGGGGTCAAAGGTTACTGTTAGGGACGGGGGTCATTTAGAGACACGGCAGCAGGGCTTTTGGTGGGGTTTGGGGAGATATTTGGGTAGGTTACTAAGGTTCAAAAGGTCGCAGAGGTGATAGAGTGGACAGAGGGGTGGAGGGTGCTCCGCCAGCGGGAGCAGGGGCAGGAGGTGGAGGTAAGTGGCAGAGCTGTCCATTGCTGGCTGCCCATAGCTGTGCTTCGCTGTGTTGCTGTGCTGTGCTGCCCTGCCCTGTGCTGTATTGTGTTGTGCTGCAGTGTTGCTTCTATATGAGACCACACTGAGACTAAAACTGCATCCCCTTGGCTTAAGGTAATGCCCCATGCTGAGTGGGATGCATGTCCCCATGCTTCAGTATTAAGTATGGTGTGACTGAGAGAATCAAAATGTACCCAAACCTCAGTCAAACATTGAAGTGATTAGACAGCAGTCACATGTTCTGTGAGTGCTTTGTGTTGTCATGGTTGTTATAAAAATAGAGACATTTAACAGGTGGCCTGATCCTCTTTGAGCATTTTTAACCTTTGAACATGAATCTGCAAAAAAAGTAAATAACAGATGGAAGAAGCTGTGTATGTGGAGGATCTTGGCTCACGTGTGAAATGCCTCTCTTGCTTTCTATGTTATGCTCGTATATGTGCTTGTGGACTTGCTTGCTGCTATGCACAACTTGGCTCAGCCCCCTCCCGTTCTCTCCCTCTCTCTGTCTCTCTTTCTGTCCACTCTCTCTCTCTCATCTCTCTCTCTCTCTCCCTCCTCCTCTACCTGTGTCTGTCTGTCTGTCTGTGTCTCTTTGTCCCTGTCTCGCTGTCACTCCACTGGCTCTGTCACTGTTGCTGTCTCTGTCTCCCTCTCGTCTTTTTTGTTGCCCTCTCTCTCGCTCCCTCTCCCTCCCTCTCTTTCTCCCTCCCATTCTGTCTGTCTTTTCTCCTTTGCTCTCTCTCTCTGGCTCTCTCCCTCCCTCCCTCCCTCCCCCTGTCTGCTGTGTATTCACAGGTATCTTTCACCACACGCTGCCAGCTTCAAGCTCCGCTGTTCCGTTTGGCTCCGTAGGCCTGGGCTCCCTGCTGAGCCTGTCCTCCTCCTCCACCTCCTCCTCCTCCTCCTCCATCTCCTCCTCCCAGCCCCGGCAGCAGCTGCAGGCGCAGCAGCAGGACTCCTCCCAGGCCAAAGGAGGTGGCGCTGGCCCCGGCCTGGCCCTCCTCGCGCTGGCCCCCGCCTCGGTCTCGGCCCCCCTGCCGCTGCCCAGCCGGACGCAGTCCGTCCTACACACGCCCTCGGCCCTCGCGCTCTCCCTGCCCCCGCCGCCCCCTCTGCTCAATGTCTCCTCTTCGTCCGCCGCCACGGCGCTGCTGCTGCAGCAGCATCACCACCACAGGATGCATGTGTCCTCTGCTCCCTGTGTGTCTCTCTCCTCCTCCTCCTCCTCCTCCTCCTCCTCCTCTTCCTCTGCGTTAGTGTCTGCTGCTGCTGCTGCCAATGCTTCTGCCACTCTGTCCTCCTCTGTCATGTCCTCTTCCTCTTCCTCACGCTCCACCTTCACCATGCACTACCCCCCGCACCTGGCCCCACTGCCTCCAGCGTCGGGCTCGGGCAGCTCCTGGAGGACTGTGGGGCTGCAGGCTCAGGCCTCGGCCAGCCGGCCCAGATAGCAGCCGGCGGGTGGGGGGTGGGGAAAGGTGTGGGGAAGGAGGGAGGGAGGGAGAGGGAGGGGACAGAAAGGAAGAGAGGAGGGGCAGTGAAAAAAAAGGTATGTGGGGTTGAGGGAAGGGTTGTTTTCGTTTGTTTAGATGCATGGCATTGGTTTCACATTCGTGAATG
>NW_027468576.1:19991461-20158961 GCF_046254945.1 Alosa pseudoharengus | reverse complement strand
ACAGGGATGAAGCGGAGGCCGCTTTATGGCTCTCCGGTGTTTTGTTTTTTTTTGTGTTTTTTTTGGTTGTTTGTTTTCTATTTATAATGTAATGACATTTCCTTAAGCGCGTAGTGTGAGAGTCCCTGCACGTTTCGATAAACTTAGTTGCGATGTTGTTTGGCACAGAGTATATATGTACATATATACAGTATTTTGGCATATAGCTAAACACCCGTTTTGTTTTGTTCTTGTTAAGACGTGTTTTTTGTTTTGCATTCAGGATAATGTGCAAGTGCATGTGACGTCAGCGGGTGTCTGTAGAGCTTTCTCTAGGTGTAGAGAGACGTTATACAGCCAGAAGGTTGGCAGGCTTAGTACACAGAACCAGAATGGTTTCTTTGGTGCTGAACTCTTAAGGTGTGACCCTTCACCTTTAACCTTTTGACCCTTCTCATTTATTGGTGCTGTAAAAGTCGTTAGTCAGTCAGCGCTGTGCGGCTCTCTGGGAAGCGGACCCCCACGGGGTCATCATGTACATGGATAAATCCTACTTCACCTGGTGCTGCACAGTTGTGCCTCGCAGGTCTTCGTTGTGCACAGTTCTCCCGCCATCATCATTATGGTGCTTGCGCAGTCACGCGCCTTAGCAGGGCTCCTCGTTTCTCACATCCCTCTGAGCCTGGTCACATCTCCCATGCCTCAGAAAGCTCCCTCTCTCACACAGCTGTGGGAACGCTCAGCTCTTCGCCTTACTGCTGCTGGAGAGAGATAGCGAGAGCGAGCTTAAAGTCAACAACTAATTGTGGTGCTGCTTGACCTGCTGGAATCAAAAACACCAGTGATAGCTGGTGCATCTGATACCAAAACCCGCTTCTCTGACCTTTAAAACTTTCAGCGCCTCGGTGTTGGTGCCACATCATTAGTGAATGATGTTAAAATGTGAGCTGTCATAGAAATACTAGCACACAGACTTTGGACTGTTTCTCCCGTCAGTGTAGCTATCTGGGCCACTCAATTTTCTCGCCACAATCGTTTCCATCATCAGGTTTTTGGTTTGGATTTCTGTTTTTTTTTTTTTCAGTTTCCAGTTCTTTTTCTCTTCTCTTGTACACGTTCAGGGAGAGTTCGGACTCACCTCAGATTTACAGTCTGAATGCTGTGGGGTAGGACACACTTTTTTTTTTGCTAATCAGAGATGTTTCCTGAGCCTTTCTGTCTCTGCATCTCCCACAAAACGAGGACACACAATGACAACAGGAACAACACACACACACACCCATGCTGTGGACCAGAGAAGCGAGTCCTTCATTACCAGCACTGAAAGGGTTTTTCTGTTTATGGGTTTTTCTGTTTGTTTATGAATTGTTGTTATTGTAATTGTTACAACTTTGATTTTACTCGTGTTTGATATAATTGCAAATGGTGATGCTTTTAATAAGACTTATTAAGAGATCCAGATGGTTTTAATACTCTTTAGACAGTAAGGTGCTCTCCTACACTTAAAACAAGGAAAAATGCAGCTATGAACATAATGAACGCCCTCTGCTGTGCTACAGAGGTGCAACTGTCTAATAAACTTCAGTTTAAACCTGGCCTCTCTCTGTCTTCCTTCTATGCCACTCCATTTTCACCGTGTAGGTATAAATGTCAACTAACCACCCCTCCAAAAATACCATTTTTTTTATCTTGGGATGTTTCTTCATATAAAGCCTGTGTTTGTTAAACATTCAGAAATAACTGGATGTTTCTTTTTGTGTACCGGTAGTTGCCTTTGTACATCACTGTCCAAAGCTATACATTCCTCAGCAGACTCTGGTGTTTTATACCCAACGTTTTCCCCTCAGGTGTACATGTGGGTATAAATGGATCAGTGCACACTGACTGGTGGCCCACCTTAATAGTCTCACGTAATTGTGAAAAAGTCGTTGCTTGGGTTATGCACTGTTAACACTCCAGTGGTCAAATATCACTGTGTGCACACACACCCCTTTAATACCCTACTGCCCTGTCACTTGGGATGACCTTATCGGGTTACTCGTTCCATGATGTCCACTGTGGCCTGCAATACAACGCTACTACAAACTACAAGTGACCAAAAGCACAGAAGGTTCGCTACATGTCTTGGTGGTTTTGAGAGTTGTCCTGACCCCAACCCCTTGCACATAGTTGCACATTAACAATGAACAGGCGTTGGAATTTTTCATTCTGATGTTAAGTGTGTTGTATTACGTAGAAGTGGGTATTGTATTAAGTAGAAGAAACTTGAAAAACAGGCTGGAAACGTGAACCTTTGTTTGTATTGGTTTGATATCGCAGTTTGTGTGAGGAAGCGGGAGCACAGCAGTGGCTGCTGGCACTGCAGCTGAGCGTGGAATGGCTGGCGGCTTGTTTTGTCCGTCTGCAGGGGAGGACAGTATGTGCAGAGCCTTATCAGAATACTCACCAAATATGGGTCCCACTGTTTTGGGAAATCGCCCCTATGGTCTTAACGTGGAGCTGAGGGTCAAGATCGTATTGGTGCCCGTTACATTTGCAAAACAATTGTGAAAGAGTATCCCCTTGAGTTTGTTCAATTCATGAGCCACTTCACTTCAGTCAACAGTGCCAACAGTATTCACGTACGTTTCAAGTAAACTTGAGAAGTATGAGAAGTCCTGTAATAGCTTCAATCATTGTCACAAAAATATTAATCATTAAGGGGACACATCCAAAGGCAATAGAGGTGTAACATCTTGGTCAAAGGGGGTTCCTTGAAGGACAGGTTTCCAAGATAAGAAGGGCCTTATCAGAAACCCAATTTCAACAAAGGTTCATGAAAATATGAATCTTCCTCCAGTTCATGCTGTGAAGACGAGAGACAGGGTTAGAAAAACACTTCCTCCCTAAAATAGGACATCCTATTTTGTCATATTTCTCTTGATTATTTCCTTGGATCTTGGGGTTCTTTTTTTGCAAGGACCTTGACATCTGTTGTCACCCGGCACCCGCTGGAAACAGAAGAGAGACCTTGAGATTCTGCAAAACACAAACGCAGCTGTCTTCCCTCTGGTCAGGAACAGAGGTGAGACACATTTTTCCCTGAAGATTATAGGCCTATTCTAGCTGATGCTCACATACCCACTCATGCACTTCAGTCTACAGAGGGAAAAGAGTGGAGAATTGATAGCGGCAATCACATTTATTACATAACAGCCGCCTATCTAGAACTTCTTGAACGCCCTCACGGAGTAAATATAGCCTAAATATGTGCCGTTGTATTAAAATTTGATTCATAGTGAAGTTCCTTCGGTTAGCATTAAGGGAAAATGTGTTAGATATACTTAAGTAATAAATGTGGTACGAGATGTTACAGTGTGGGACAGTCCTTCTTGAGAACTGGAGCTTCATGTTCTACTACTATTAGATCCGTAGCCTACTCACTAAATCATATACTCCACATGGCGAAGGAAAGGAATATTAACACTATTAACAGAGGGAGTATTTTTGGAGCTCCAAAAATGTGAGTCCCATATCTCGCCTCCCCTGATATTAACAGAATTGGCCAGACAGGAGGGTGTGTGGGTGTCTGTGTGTGGCCTCCAGGCCTCCCCCTCACCACACACACACACTGGAGAAGAGTAGTACCTCTATGTGTGGACAGCAAGTTTCATGCCTCTCCATGAGACAGTGCCCAAACTCCACCTCCCATAACCCATTCAAGGCCGTAGTCCTGTCCTGCGCTGCTCCTCTCCTCTGACAGCTCCCGCTCTGGGGAACCCGGAGAAGCCTGCGGCTGATATAAAGCCAGTCTTTCTCTCGGGGCGCATCCTGACAACAACTGATGCAAGCGAGTCAAAACGCCTTTGACATGTGGCTGCCCCTGCTCCTACTTTTGCCACTGGGTATTGCCCCTATTAGCACCACACCCCTGGAAGACAGCGAGGACCGCAACTTAAAGCCTCCCAGACAGGATGTGGGTCAGAAGCACAGGTCGGATCACCCCGGGCCAGTTCAGTCGTCTGCTATGTCTGCTCTCCGCGAACATGTGGGGCTTTTGGGAGCTGGGATGCTGAGAAGAGAAGCTGATGATGCCCATGGCCAGGGAGGAACTAGAGGTGTGTCGTCTGCATTTTTTTTGGCTGTTTCAATGTATGTATGTGTCGATCAGCCATATTGATTTGTAGATGAGACTGTTCTTAGATCGTATTTCTGTATGTTTATGAGAATATTTTTGTGGTTACATCTGTGGTTACATTTTTTTATGTAATGGCCTATTTACGACAACTCCATATTGTCAAATTCGTTACTCAATTAGCGAGAAATGCATTATGGTCATTATTTTGCCTTTAAGGAAATCAGGAGGTGGATGTCCTGAAATCCAACCTCGGCCAGGATGATGCACAGAAGGGAGAGGAATTGCTCACGCAGCCTCCAGTGATCAACATAAAGCCCTTCCCTTCCCTGCACAGTGAGGAGTCTGAGGAAGCACCATGTTTTGCCATGGCTGGAGGTTTAGGTAACGGACTGAAAGAAGCCCTGTCTGCCCTGCAAGATGGCTGGAGCAGGGAGAGTGAGTTGGGTAGAGACACCCTGACTCGGTTTGGGATTTGCACTGGGAGTGATGGGTCAGCTGAGGCAGGGCTCTCGGCTCTGGCCACACTGATTGCAGACAGAGATGGTGACAGTGTGGGCCCTTGGGCATACAATCTGGATAAAGGTACATGTGTTATCGTGGTACTTATTTCACATTTAGTTGTGGATGTTGTGGATGTTCAAAAGAAATTCATTGTCAAGACTTGTCATATCCTGTCAAAGCTACCTCACAAAAAAGTCAATGTGTACCTTTTTAAGGAGAGTACTTTTAGAGTTGAACTCTAAACCTTAAACATGGTCTTTGTTCATTTTGTTTTGAAAGGGCATTTTGGTATGAATAGCTGCAATGCTGTAAGAGTATTGATATTGCTTACTTTGGGTTTGTGTTATGTCAGAACTCTGGGTTCCTGGAGAGGAAGCAGGAAGCGTTTCTTTGACCTTTGAAGTTCCTCCGGTCTTTGAAGTGAGGACACACCTCAGCACAGTGGCTCCCACGATGCTGCTGTTCTTTGTTGCCTCCAAAAGAACAGAGATCCTTGAAGTTACTTTCAGCAGCGATGTGCTCTTTCCCAACAAACAGGTTAACCTCTGAGAACTTTTTTGTTTGTTTTCTTGTTCATGGTGTAACAACTTTGAATGTGTGCTGTGTTTTTAAATCACATTCAGTCTATTGCATTCTGACATTTAGAACCGAGTTTTACCCAAGCAAGACCGAATTTAGGCTTGATGGTGTTTTAAGCCCCCAACGTCGTCCTCAGGGCAGTGCTGCAACCGTCGACTTAAATCCTAATCATAACCCTGACCCTAACCTTAACCTTAACCCATGCCTATAGCGCCTTCCAGGCAGCACTGCCTTGAAGACAACGTTGGGGACCTTAAACACCAAGAAACTGAATGCAGCCTCTGAAGCAGGGAGAAATTTCCACTGAACCAGAAATCAAAATTAATTACAAAATGTCAATGACACTAAACTTCCAGGCACTAAAACCTAGCAACTAGTCACCATCTGCTTGTGAAAATAGCATTAACTTGTTGATTTCTGGGTCTCTCGGTTGCATAAAACTTGTCAGTGACTGCAAAAGACCCCTCAGAAATACAGTATGTCTGCCTCTGTTGCTTCCTGTGTTCTTAGGCCCACATCTCCCCTACCAGCATTAGAGATGCAAATGCCAGATCTCCTCCATTCGCAAACTAAATGTCAGCCAGACAGCCACTCCACCCCAAAAAAGCAAAAAAACTTCATCAAGTGAAATGTCTCAGTGAATAGAGAATATGTCAGCTACTGCAGAATCTGTATACTACCCCATATGCCATGTCTGACCAAGTGTCATGGCCCTTCTCCCAGACAGCATGCCTTTCAGTGGAAACTCAGTTCATCGTGCTGACCAGGAGAGTGCCTGAAACAGGAAGTCCTAGACTGCAGACCATACAAATCACTGTTGAGTTGAAGCAACCAAACAGGGGTAAGTACCTGTCTTTTCTTGTTTGGAGTTTGACCTATGTGAAAATGGATATTAATTCTCTATATGTGATTGAAATGATTGTAGGGCCAAATCTGTCTTTGTCTGAAGTTCAAAACTTTTTAATGAGACGTGGTAAAGAAGAAGTTGCCCTGAAGAGACCTCTGATGGTCTTTTTTCCAAACAAGTCACCACATGAGGATAAGCCTGGGGGCATTACCTCCACTGATCACAGGTGCGGCCTTATGTGTTAAGTAAAACTTGCAAAATGAAACTTGATCGTCGCTGAAGTGTGACTGGAGTAATGGATGTTTGAATTTTGTTTCCTCCTTGTTTAAACAGTGCCCCATCTCCAGTGCTGCCACCTTCCAGAACGTACCAGTTCTTGTGTGAGCTCCAGAGGTTCCTTAGTGATGTTCTCCCCCAGAAGAATGCGTTGTCTTCACCTGACGGAAATGCCGTGGCCCTGCCGCTGGCCTCGCTGAGCTCTATGCCACCCCTGACCCTGGGTGAGTCCTCCAGCGAGAGCCTCCTGCTGGGGTTACTGAACTCCTCAACGCCGACCCTTTTCTCCTTCCCCCAAAGGGGCTCTGGGCTGCTCAGCCACCGAGTGGCGCTCTCTCTCCAGCCACCGCTGCTGTCCATGCTTCGGCAGGGGCTGGACGACGCGCTGGTCCAGTTTCGGCACGAGGAGGTGGGAGGTGGGCATTTGACTGACAGACTAAAGAGGCTAAGTGATCTTAGTGCCTTGCCAGCTGAAGGGATGGATCAATCAGGTGGTGAGAGAAGTTTCTCATTGTGTTCAGGACTAGGCTAATCCATGAAACAAGATGCATGATTTATATCCCAGTTATTGTCTCTGTTTAATCCAAACATACCACAACTTAATCTACTTAATCTATCTAAACACATGCTCACACATAAACTCACAACTCTTAATGAATTAGGATGAAATTGCCCTTTCCAGCAATGCCAGAATTGTCCTGACATTAGCATGTGTCTGCAGGTGATGGGGAGTCCAGTGAGGTCCAGTACTGTGCCCTGCTGTTGCTCAAGGCATTGCAGACTGTCCTGGGGACCTGGGAGGCCGAGCGATCGCAGAGGTTAACCCGCGGAGGGGGCGAGGAGAGTCAAGGAAAGCACAACCCCTGTCGCCTGCAGAGCTTGACCATCTCCCTCGAGGCCTTCCTTCTGGAGCCTTCCGTGGCCACCATCAACAACTGTGAGGGCGAATGTAGCTTCCCTTTGCCCAAGGGCAACAACCATGCCATCCTGATCAACAACATGGTGCAAAAGGGGGGCTGGACTGGCCGCGCCCCCTGCTGCGTGCCCACAGAGTATGGAGACCTGCTGGTCGTGGAGCTGGACAAAGATGGCACCACCATCTCCGCCAAGACAAACATGGTGGCCAAGGAATGTGGCTGCCGCTGAATTAATTCAGACTGATGTTTGTGTTTCTGACCACAGCCCACTAACATGACAGTGCACAAATATATATGGACTTGTGCATGTTTTCTTCTTCTTTTTGATTCTCACTACCATCATGTAATTGTATTATAATTACGCTGTACATACGCTGATACATCACAACTGTATTTATTTCCCTATCTACATATTTTCACAATTGTGCTTTAACTGACACATTCCTTATGACAGTAAAGGTATTTTTATGTACGTAGGGACTCACAGAACAGATGTTATTTCAGTAGAAAACATTAAAACCACTTCAGTTATGTAAAGGTGAAAGGCTGTCTGGAGGATTTGTAATTTTGTGTACAAATTGAAGAACATGTGACTATGCACAGTAGTAAGTATTGACTGACTTGCCCCAAGTAGCTTCTGAATAAAATACTATAGGAAGCAATAGCATTACATTTACATAGATGGACAAAATATTTGAACCAAGAGATGTAATTTATTAACAGCGACAAAAGTAATGTTACAAATACCGATTTATCAAAGCAAACATTGCTTCTCTTTCTCTGTTGTCCAATCTCTAATGGCTTAAGTAATGCTAGTGCTGAAAAAAGTGTGAAATCTTGGGGTAGATCAATCTTCCCTCATGGCATGAGGCATAGTAACATCCTGTCATTGGCTTTGTTTCTGAGCTTATTGAGTCATGCAACTATCTGATGATTCAGTCATCACCGCTGTCACCATTGTCTCCTCTTCCAACATGTCCCTCCCCTTTCCTTCCCTCTTTTACTTTTTTTTTGTATCACATTCTCTATCAGCCTGTCTCTTCACCCCCTACCCCCTATCCCCTCAGTCATCTCCATCCAGTGCTTCCAGCACAGATTTCTCCCTCAGAAGTCTGACGGTCGGGTCTCGTTTATGGATCTTTTTGCGTATAGATCGTCTCTTTAGCGTGTCATCTTCCAGGCCCCAGTTCCAGAATGCCAAGGTGTCCCACAGCAAGCTGCCAGGCTGGTACCGACACAGAGGGAGCAAGTCATGTGATCAAAGCAGCACCTCCCACTGAGCGCCTGTACATTTCTCCCAAAGCAAACTCTCCCCAGGCAAAGAGACCTCGAACCAAGCAAGGTCTGTGGCTTTAACTACCTGATTAGTTCCGTCAGTCATGCTCAGACCATCCTCCTCCTCCAGGAAGGTATCCAGGGCCTCTGAAATAAAGCAGGATGCTGGATACATTAGAACCATGTGCTCAACAACACAAATCATCAGTTACACCTGGTAAACATAATGATAACAAACAATACTGAATCCTAATCTGTTTTTGATGATAATACAGAGGACCTAGTAAGGAGTGCACACCTGTAGACTGTAAAAAAAAAAACATTTCTATATGCATCTATTGCATGGGCCAATGGAATTGTTCATGTTCAAAGTTCATGTCAAACAACAGTAAAAAGAGTTATTACCTTGCACTTGCTCAACACTTGAGCTGACCACCACAATTATCATGGCCAGGGCAATACATCGGTTCAGTGTGATGCCTTTCCATGGATTCTCCACCTGACTCAACGATTCAACAGGAAGTTTCCGGCGATAGGGCACTACCATAACATAACAACACCATGTAAACAGGCACCTTCTGGCCTCATGAATCACATGATCTATAAGAAATCAATGCCTACACATAGTCCTCACATCCACTTAGCAAGCTCTAACGGTGGCACATCCTGTTAGGCTATATCTAAATCAAAATGTTACCCTTGTTTAGGTATGCCTAGTAGGAGTAATAAGCCAAAGCTGCATTGGAAAAATGTTTGAGTGGACTGCACGGGCCCCTACCATTTACATTTGACATGTGTTTGCTTGCACACAGGCATGCATTAGGTTTACTGTCCCCCCCCAAAAAAACACTGTATATGCTATTGTTAAACAAACTATTTAACTTTAAGATTAGACGCTGTAAGATGAAGGTAAGTAACAAACTTGAGGGCAGGTCTTCTTTAGAGCAATCAAGGAACCTGAAGATAAACAGGAAACCATTAGCAAGTCCCGTTTTCCAAGAAAACGTAGGCTTCAAGTAACAATGTGAATGCACCAGAATTCATCTTAAACTGCATTGTTAGGCGTGAAATTGTGATATTTCAGCAAATGGTATGCTGTCTACGTTATGTTTAATTTGAATGAATGACAAAGATATCCAAGTCTCTATGAAAACGGCTCAGTCTGCAGCTGACGAAACCGTTGTGATAAATATCCCAGAAGACTGTAGCCCACCACAACTACTTACTTTAAATAGCCAGGCTCAATCAAATTGGACCAAGAGTAAGATAAACACCGTCGTCTATGACCACAACATATGCTGATCCACATGCAAACAAACCGCAGACAATCGTGACCTTATGAATTGGTATGAAAGTGGCCTACCTGGATTAAACTGTTGGGTTGTGCGATTGGATAAGAGCTGTAGACTTCAGAAGCAGGGTGTCAACCCACGTCTCGGATTTTACTTCAGACACTTGACACTGAGCGACGGGCACAGCTGGGTCAGCAGCAGAAAATAAAAAGCTGGCGGTGATATGGACAGTGTTTTCATCTTATGTGATTTAAACTCATATTGCAGGTACCTCGAACTAGGGGACATTCTCATCTGGCTGCATAGTAGGCTAGGCCTAGACTAAGTTGATTTTATTGTTAACCTAGCCTGCAATATTCACACGGGCACGGTAGGCCTATGGCAACAGAAAATAAACCGCAGCTGCTCTAGCATCAACTTAAAATATATCTCGTTGAATTTTTAAGTCTTGAATTTGTAACAAATGTTATGTAAATCAATTTCCACGGTTGTTTCAGGGCATGTAAATCTCGGTTATGCAATAAAATATAGCATAAGATCATTTACGTAAGATAAAGCGCTCTGCCCCCATTATGACTCCATTCGGGCAGGGCCCGCCCCTTGCTAGGAAAACTGATCGTCGTTAGAAAAACAGTGTCATTTGGTGGAGAAGCGAGAGAGATCTGCGGGCTTGGACGTTGGCCGGATGGTTAAATCCAACCTACAGACGATACTAAATAGCCATTGTTTTGTGCGCGAAAAAGAGAGAAATATATCCAAAATGCCTATCATCGATCTGAATAGTAATAAACCCGAAAGTGAAAGGTAAGTTGTGGATCATAGAGTTGTTGACATGGAAATGGGCCCAACTTAGCTGCTATGTTACCTGTTTAGTTAGCCATCCTGCTGAGCTAGCTAGCAGCTTAGCATGCCTTTTCATCAAGATTTGGGAATCTGGGTAGGTAACGTTAGCTAGCATTGTGGGCCTCGTGCCTTGTTTACACGCAATACATTTCATCCAATATTGTAATATTAGTATGTTAAACTTGAGCGGCAAGTATTAAACTTGCCTTTAGTAAATAAACGTATGTGCTTTATTTCCCAAAGTGTCATCGGAGTTCAATTCAGATGTACGTTGGACAATGGTTGAAATGCAAAGCGCTCGGCTATGCTGACTAACCAGTCGAAAATCCTATTAAAACAATTTAGCAATTGGACATGGTTAGCTACATAGAACTAGGCTAGATAGCTTCTAGCCCGCTAACGTAACGTGTTTACCTTGCTAGGTGAACTAGCTCTGGAGTCTAGGGTTGGCTGTATGCAGCTATATCTGCGATTGTCTTAATTAGCATAGACTAACTTAACAGGCAAAAGTAGTTGATAAATTGAGAGATTGTTATTGGGAGGAACAGTAGCTCACCTATTCACGTATAGATAAATGCATTCGTATACATTAATTAAAATAAAGGTACTGTTAATACTAGAAATGTAGTTAGCGGCTAGCTAAACTATGCTATGCTACTTAACTCGATTTGACATGCTAACGTTAGATAGCTATTTTGGCGTTAAAATGTGCTTGAACTTGAATATGGATAATGACCACAAGTAACCTTAATTCATCTGAGGGAGTCAAGGGCATTTATCCAGCCTTTTATGGTCTGGACAATGCCATGACAAGTGGTTAATAACATGGAATATTCTAGAAATTGTTGGCTAGCAAAGGGTCCAATCTGCGGCAACGTTTATTTACCGTACTTACTGGTGGTGTTAATTTTAGCCTCTGGATTACCATAGGAAGCTCACGGTAGCAAATATTGAATATTTAAAATGGAAAGCGTGTAATAAAAATAAAGCCCAAACCTGCTGTCCCTCAAGTAGAGCTAGATTTATGATAGAATCTTTTAGCTCGCCTAATTTCCGTGCTCGTAGTTCCTCAGCCTTCTTGTGTTGCGTAGTTAGCTAGTTAGCACTAGCTAAACTAGCAAGCAAATCCTCTGATTTGCAGTGTTACATCTACGTGCTACTTGTTTATTGAGACATGTAACGTAACGTAATGTTACTATAGTTTGGTCGAAATTGAATAACGTTAGAGCCTCAGTTGCCTAAACGTTTCAGACGGTTTAGCATTTAATAGCGATCGCTTTAAGTCCAGGTTTACAGTTGACGTTAACCCTAACCACGCGACGACCTAAATTCCCAATGGGTCAGATCATTAGTGGTATGGGCCATTGATCGAAACAACGTCATTATTGCAGCACACTTCACGTTTAATACCACCGAGTCTATGATCAATTGATTAAATATAATGATTGTTGTCGATCATTTGAATTAAGGCAGGTATTTTTTGTATTTCAGGGGCTTGATTATTTTCAAATAAAAGTATAAGTCCGTTCAGTTTTAAGGGAAACAATTAACGAGTTTGTCTACTTGGTAACCGCCAACACAGTATGAATCGTGTAAAATCTAAAGCTCATCTACGCAGATTCTTAAAGTGGTCCACACGCTAGCATAGTGGTCCACGAGCAGATGTGGTGTTGAACTACCTACGTGCGACTCCGAAGCAAAGTTCTGATGAATCACACAGATGAGTTGGTTTCAACATTGATATTGCGACACATATTGTAGCAACGCCAGTTTACACTTACATTTGCGTCAAAATGCTCAGCGTGACCTTCGAAAGAGAAAGTGGAATACGATTAGCTTACTAGTAGCCTGACATAACTAGCATCAAGCTGTTAAGATGGGGTTAGTTAAAATAATAGGTACTTTATTGTCCCTTGTCTATAGTTATAAACACCGAAGTTCCTTATAAATGTAATGGCATTTAGTAGTCTACAGCCTGACAGCATCTTTTAAAGAAATCTGATAGTATTTTGTTGCAATCAGGTAAATTGTCCCTCATAACTTTAAATATTTATGTCCAGGTCAAGGTAGGGCAGTTGTATCCTCTTGTTGTTAAGCCAAGCTCCTGTGTACCACTCCATACCGTGTATGAGTGGGAACATGGCTTTTAATCAGTTGTGTCTCAGTACTCAGTCTCCTTCGGTTAGCAAACTAACCAGCTGTGCTGTTTGGCTAGCTAGCTGGGCACTCAGGAGGGTTTTTTTTTTTGCTTTGCATGTTTGTGGCTTTTAGTGACAAGACAGTACAGAGTGACCATGCATCGTCATCTGCTACACTGGTTTCCATGACGTGCCAATCCCTTCCCAGCATCCCTTACTCAGGATGTCTTCCTAAGAGCCCTCCTGACCCGTGCAGGGTTTTTTGGCGGATTTGCATCTTGACTTATGGGATTGGATGGGAACTGTTATTCTGGCCACTCTAATCCTCTCTCGTAATGCTTGTGATTCAGCCAAGTACGAGCCACTTCATTCATCTGCACTGTGATTCATTACACAACAAAAAACTGGTCCTCTGCATCAATCACCCCAGCTGTCTGATGCTTTCTAAGCCCTATTTTATCTGTGTATGGTTTTCATTTTATTTTGTCAGTAAAAAGCCTGTGTGATTTGTATGAGTCATGCTTAGGGGCTTGACAAGAGGTGTGTGTGTGAGACATAGAGGTTCAGACATTTCATCACACATTCACTCCACATGTCACACCACCTTAATGATGACGTAGAGTGTGCAAGTTGTTACGGTCATTCCCGTCTCAGAGACGATGCAAAGAGTGCTTATGACCACATTTCCTCATGCTTGAAACCCTGCTGACTGCCTTCTGCCTGGATGGCCTGAGATCCCCAATCATTTATGATTAGACACATCAGCAGAGTTTTAATAATTAAACTTTGACCCTCTGAATGGCACACTCTAGTGGTAATGTTTGACAAGAACAGTTAGTGCAGAGTAGAGAGCAAGTACAGTGAACACTCTGATCCCACATTGCTCAGGGGTTGCCTTAGAAGTGCTAGCGAGTCACACATTGTTGTGACAGACCACACACTGTAACTACCTCATTGTAAATCTACTGGCCACCTTAGCAACCAGGGCTCAGTTCATGGTATGCAAACACAATTAAATTCATTTGGAGTGTTTTTAAATATGTTGTTAATTCAAAAGTGTATTGCTTTCAACCCTAGCATGCTCCATAATGAACAGATACAGCAAATATAACTTGTAGTTATCGGTAACTAGTGCTTGCAGTCTTACAGATTAATTTATAATGGACCTGCAGTGTTTTTAAGCGCTCTTTACTTAGCAAATTGACCATGTAATGCAGCCCAGATGTAGTTTGCCATTATTTACCTTGAGCATAGCTGTGGTTTGTTAAGTGACACACTAAAAAGGAAATAGGATGTTATTTTACTGAACAAAACAACTTGCAAACCAAATTCCAAATAGGAATGAGTTTCAACAAGGAAATGCAACAGTTTTTATTTATATTACCAAATCGTGTCGGCGTCACCATTCCACAAGATGGCTGTTTTGAGGCTTTGCGAAGCCAGGACCTAGATTCCAATCCCTGTCATCTGAAGAATTTGTACTAGTTGTTTTCTTAAACAACTATTTTGCTCCATAAACTCAGAATAGCTTTGTTGTAAACAATGGAAAATTGGCAGAGATTCTCTGAAATGGTTAGATAAAATTATGGTGGGAAGAGAAGGTTTGAGCTTTGTTTGCTCAATTGTTTACAGTGCATTGCACTCTGAACTCTCCTTCTTTGAATACAACAAGCATGTCGACTTTTTGAAAGGTGGATGTGGTTGTTAACATTAACCATGTTTTTGTAAAGGTAGCCTCATGTTAATCATTGCTTGACGGTACAAGTAAACAGCCTAAACCTTGCCTGATTGACTTCCTCAAAACAAAACATTTGTACAATGTGAGCAGTCACAAGATTTGCCCTATGAACAGTTCCTCTTTTGCCTCAGCCTGTATAGGAATGTTTAGTAATCAACTTATCACAAGACATTAAGTTAAAATGAAGTAAATTAAATATGAAGTCACCATCTCTCTCTCTCTCTCTCTCTCTCTCTCTCTCTCTCTCCCCCTCCCTCCCTCCCCCTCTCCCCTCCTCTAGTGTGCGTCGGTGCTCCCGGTGTTGCAGTAACCCGTGTCCGGGGCCTCTGTGGTGTTCCTGATGCCCCTCTCCCACCCCTGAAGATCCCAGGTGGGCGAGGGGAAGGCCAAAGGGATCACAATCTTACAGCTAAGCTATTCTATTCTGTAAGTAAACACTCATAATTCACACACAGACACACACACACACACACACAGCCTCCCAGCTAACCAACTCTCTCCTGTCAGTCTGCCAAGAGTTTAATTAGGCTTCATCCATGTACGGGAAAGACTAGTCCAACTAGCTATTAAAAACAAAGCAAGCATGCCCTCTGTTAAAAAAAACTTGAACTTCTAGTTCAGCAACTCTGCCCTGTCAGGCCTTTTTGCCACTGTCTCTACCAGGCCATGGTGTTCTATCTCACCATTGGATTTTTCTTTTTTGGCTGAGCTGTACTGTCCTCTCTTTCCCATGTTCTTGGCAGCAGTTAATCTGTCCAGTCCAGCCACTCTCAATCTCTGTGCTAATCTGCTCTCTTTTCTCGGTGGCTTGTCTGCCCCGTTAAGAGCCCTGACAGCAACAGTGGCCTGCCTAAGCTCCTCGGTCTCCCCGAGCGACCGGCTTAGCAGTCATGAATGTTTTTTTTTTTTTTTCATTTCTCAGTGAATCTGTTTGCAAATGATATCGTAAACCCAAGTGGTCTCACACATGAGTACACCTTTTTTATTTTTTTTTTATTTTTTGGTCACCGAACACAGTGACCGAAAGACACAAATAGCTTTGTTGACAGATTTATGAACAACATCACAACCCTCAAGGCAGTCTGTGAGACTCCCTCAAGTGAAATTACACCCCAAAGCTGTGTGTTGTGATGAGCCAGTCCGAGCCAGCGGTTTGACTTCTGGGCTTTTCCATGTCCTTTGGGTAGGGAGAATCGGGGGGCTGCACGGTATATCTATACACTCAGCCATCCCCTTGACCTTTACTGTATGCAGAGGTGGGGCTATTATTAACCTGGAGGGGGGCGATTTTTCTTGAGCGCGTCTTTTCCTTATGTATCACTTGCTATGCTGCAGAGCTGGTTCTGCTCTCACACCTTGTCCGCTCTGTGTGTCCGTGCAGGATTCTCATCTGCTGGTTTTTGAGGAGCCTCCCCCACAGACTGGCCGAGTGCGCTTCCTGCTGTTTGAGGCGAAACGCGCCGAGGCCAAGGCACCGGCCTGGAGGGCGGCACTGAAGGGGGCCAGCCTCTATGTGGAGATTCCCCCTGGTGTCCTGCCCGAAGGCAGCAAGGACAGGTGGGCACGAATGCACACACACACACACACACACAAATTTCACAAATATACTACCTCGAATATTTCATATTACATGTTTATTAGTCTTTAGACTGATGGTCAGTGTGTGTGTGTGTGTGTGTTTCCAGCTTTGCTCTGTTGCTGGAGTTTGCGGAGGAGAAGCTTCACGCGGATCACGTCTTCATCTGCTTCCACAAGAACCGAGACGACCGAGGTGAGTCTGCAGTCAGACTGTTTTGCATCTGTCTGGTTCCTCTTTCACTTCTCCCTGGTTTGCTTGTCTCACTTCCCTTATTGCACAGATAAGTTACGGTCTTTCTCTTTCTACCCAGCTCAACTGCTTCGGACGTTCAGTTTCCTGGGCTTTGAGATTGTGCGACCAGGTCATCCCCTCGTCCCTTCCCGCCCTGACGCTTTCTTTATGGCTTACAGCATCGAGAAAGACTCATCTGACGACGAATAAGCTTAATCCTCTCACACATACACACACACACAAATGCATACTCACACACACATTCACACATTCTTTAATGTACACACTTTTTTTTTCCACCATCATCCTCAGTGAATGATAAAGATTCAAGAATTTAAAGGAAGAAAAAAAAAACAACTAAGTAGACATTTCCAGTGACTTTTGTTTTTCATTTCACGCCTCCCCTTTGGAGTTGTGTTGTAGAAACGTGACATTTGCACTTGTTTTGGGTCTGGATATGGGTCTCATTCAAGCGTTGCTTACACCTGGCACACATTAACTTGTTACCTTTCCTACCAGGGCTTGTCCCAGTTCACTGAGGCACCTGCCTTTCCTCCTCCACTGAGTCGAGGCCACTGGAGAGGGAGGGCTGTCTGGCTGATATCCCCCTCACTTGACTTATCAAATGGCCCAGTGGAATGTCAGCCATTTTGTTTCTGCCTATCCAGTTACCCTAACGCAGTTTGAGGAAGGGAGGAGGTGCGAGCAATGAACTGGGATGGATCCCCAGGATTCTTATTTGTTTGTTTGTTTCCGTTTAATTATCTCTAGTCCTCCAACTCCCTCCATCCTCCACTTTTACCAATCATCTCTAGGGTGTAATATTTATGATTGAAGGTGTCCATGCAACATTAAAAACATTATGTAAGTAGTTTTGTTCTCATGGCTATTTCATGTTGATTTTAATGTTTGTATTGAATTTTTTTTTTAATGTGTGCATGAATCTTGAGTTTTAGTTGTGATTTTATTGAAGACTGAAATCTGCATGTTGTAACAGTGCACAGAATAAAGTGCTCAAACAGATTAATATGAATGGGTTTTATCATTGGATGTGTATCCTGTTTCATTTCTGAGTAAAGGGATTACTTTGGAATCCTCTGTCTCTTGCTAATGGTTGTGTGACCTTGTTCATGCTAATTCTTCTGTGTCTGTGATGCCTGTCTGACGTGCACTCAGTTAAAGTACAGCAATGAATGAAACTAAAACAGGTGTTCTGTCCTATCGTCTAAATTGTAGTTGTTACTTTTGACCTGCCTCTATCTCAGCCCTGTGGTTGAGGATTATATAGCTCTGTTAAAATTCTGGATGTGACTTGGATCATGTAGGTTCCTGTACCTGTGCCAGCTTTGGTAAATAAATAAACTGATATCGAGCCTTGTTCTCACAGAGTGTCCATGGTTAAGGTCAAGGTACTTCACTCAGGTGATTGTAAGCATTGAGAACACTTTTGCCCACCCATAAAAGTCTTGAATATTACTAGCCTAGAAATCTAGAGGCATCCTGGTCTGGCTCGTCAGGCTAGAATATTACATCACCCAAGGTGGAAAGTTATAAGGCATAAATATACTACTACACTTGCATATTGCATATTTTTTTGAAATGTCTCATTTAGCTAAGGTGCTGTAGAGGGTGTTTTTTATTTTGCCTGACAGCGTGAACATTACAGTTCAGTTAACACCTCAGAATCCATTGCACCATTATCTTTAATAGAAAATGTAGTTTACCATTTTGTCACTTAAACATGAAATGACCATTGTAATGGAATAAGAAAGATTGGATTTCAACATCACAACTAAACACATTGCTCATCTATCCCTGCTCAGTTTTAGCTGGGGGATAGTTTGCAAGACATCAGAATCCTGTGTTTGATATGAAATGGCTGGCCAGTTGGGGAGTTGAGAGGTTAGCTGTAGCCTATAAGGCTCCCTTGCACCACTAACTCAACGGAAATTATTTCAAAAGTCTCATGGCCACAGAGTATGTGAGATTTATGGAAAGGCAACATCAGACTTTCATGCTAATGATTCATTTATGTTGATTTAAAAAAATAAAAAATGTGGGCCATTGACAATAACTTTAGTTCTAAATAGAAAGGCCCTTTTTTTAGGTCAACCATCAATTTTGAGAAAAAATCTAAATGGCATCTGATGAATATATAACTTGCCAGTTCATCTGGTTTGTAATAAGAGTAGACAGCAGGGACAGATTTCTTTAATTGCTGTTTGAGGAAGATGAAAATACTGAACCAGAGCACTTATCTATGTGTCATGGGCAGTTGTTAATAATTGAATGTAGCAACTGTAGCGCATGATTCTTCAAACTCAGAAGAAGGTTAAAAAGAAAACTAAATGAACACCCAACATGGCCTTAGTTTACTTATTTACTCGGTTTTGTAGCATTCTTATGACATTTCATATCCTGCAAGCTCCTTCCACGAAAAGCTTATCTGTAGCTTTGTTACATTCAGAGAGATCAGTGGAAGAGCCCTAGCAATGGCATTTATCACAACAGCAGCCCCAGTAGCATCAAACCCAGCCAGCCAGTCTCATATCTCTGTGTGGTGGAGGCCCAGCTTCGCAGTGGCATTAAGCACAGTATGGGGATCAGTGAGGCTGAAGTATTGAAGGCAGAGGTAAGCCTCCCAGTCCACAGAAGACTGATCTGAGAACAGACCTCTCTCGGCCAGCTTGAGAAGCAGGAGGAAGCGTTTGACCAGCAGCCAGTTGTGGACAATGGTGGGGTTGGGGAGGCTGTGCTGGAAGAGAGAGGCCCGTGGGCCCCAGAGAAGAGCCTGGAGGAAGGGGGCTGTGTCGATCATTTGCAGCTGGTTCTCCGGAATCAGGAGCTGGGAGAGGAGGCACATGAGGCCCTCAGAGTAGGGAGAGTCTGGTAGGGTGCGGCTCCTGTAGGCATCTGGGAGGTGCAGACAGTGTTGAAGCAGCCGGCCCAGCTTAATCTGGTGTGAGGTGACTGGCTGAGATGAATTGGTTGTAGAAGGGCATAAGGTCAACACTACTCGAGGGGTCCCCCACTTCATCCAGAGGTTCTCAAGGTTCCCCAAATGCTTATTTTCCTGCTTTTCCACTGTGTCCTTCCTCTCACAGTTGTTCCTTCTTTTGTTCACTCCTTCATTACTCTCCTGTGACTCCCCAGTCTCCCTCCTCTTCAGCTTCTCAATGCCACCATCATTTTCTGCCCAGGACAGACGGATGCTAGGTGGGTCCAGGTCAGCCACCTGAATACCGTGTGTCATAAGGTGCAGGAGAGCCTGGCTCACCTGAAGCAGCAGGAGGACTAGCCGCCTATGGTACACCTCAGGGTGACTCCTGTGGAGAGCTCTCCCCTCCAGCACAAACCCCTCCAGGTCGCCCTGAGGCACGTCTCTGCTGACCGTGACATGGTAATCCTGTTTGAGCAGAGACAGGACTGAAGGCTCTCTCTGCATTTCTGCCTGACTGCTGCCACCTTGTGGCCAATTTGGGGACAAAGTTCCTCTTTCCCTCTCTGGTGCCAGGAGTAGGTCTGTAACTGGACCACCTGTGAAATGACTTACCACCTGTTGAATATTGGCGTGGGGATGCTGAGGTAAAGGTGAAATAGCTTTAGCTGACTCTGTGCTCACCTGAAATGGAGTTAAAGGTGGGTCATTAGGGCAGAACATCAGTGTTTCTGATATACCAAAATCTATAATCTCCCCATTGTAGTTTGTGGTCATTTTTTCTTTTGATTTTCAAATGATAACATGCACTGTGGTGGTGTTGGAAATGTAGCTTGTGACTATTAATGTGTTTGCAGACTGACAGTTAGATTTCTCAACACCTGTTGCCAGCTTGCAGGAAGTGGCTTTGTATGACAGATAGTGTAGTCAGAGGCCTTCCTTATATGGGAGAGTGTGCTTGCGTGTGGTTTTCATCTAAAGCATGAGAATCTCTTTCCAAATGATAAGCATCACAGCTTACTGTTACCTCTGCAGAGCTGTAAAGCTTGCCAACTTGATCTCAGATAGAACTAGCAGAACACCTCAAAATGCTCACACGCAGAGGAAGTGACTGAAGTGTTATGGTCTGTGTATATAGTGTCACATTTGCCTTTAAGCTGTGACTGTGATTTGATGAGACAATAAGCTATTTCTGACATATTATGTGCACAAATTAGCAATGTGCCATGTCAAAACTTCAATTGAAATCTGGTCTACTCACCTTGATATCAAACTCCTGTTCATGCAGATTGGGCCATCTCACTCTGTAGCGCCATACCCCGTCCTGGGCATGCAAGAACAGGTCATCCTGGCACAGCAAGAGGTCCTGGGGCTGGATCTGCCCCAGGCTGGCATCCACTATCCCGACCCCCTTCTCTATCTTCTCCACAGTACTCCGCAGGAAAAGCAGGAGGCGCTGTTGGAGCTTCTCAGACACCTGCGCCTGGTCGCCAAGGTTCGAGAAGAAGCAGGGTAGCTGCTCATCTGGAGTGTCAAAACCTAGCTGAGGGAGTTGGGGTGGAGACACAATGTCCAGCTGTTCCTCAGGAGCCTCCTCTTCGGCACTGCAGCCTGGGTCAAACACTGCGTCCTCGAGAGGGGACAACCTGGATAGAGGGTTGAACTGAGGCAGAAGGGTGGGACGGGTGTAAGAAGAGCCAGGGAACTCTTCTGGCAGGGACATGGTGCGGGCTAGTCTCTTTTTGGGAACAGGGGGAGGGGTATTCTCTGAGAAATATCTCTCCTGGTGGCAATCAGAATGTTCTACAGTAGAAGAAAGATACACACACAATGAAGAAGACAAGAATAAGTACAAAATCATCATTTCTGAGAAATCACAATATCTTTCTTACAACATTTGAGTTTCTTCAAGTAGTCCTAAGCTATCGCTGTTATCGCTAATCGTATATTAGTTAGTGGCTAAAAGAAAAAGAGTGTTAGTGGCTAAAAGAAAAAGAAAATATTCAAACAAGCTATTTTCACATGACCTAGAACATGTCTGGTCTTGGCCTCAATCACATAGCCTATGTGTCTCAGTCCAGGTGTCATGTGCTAGCGCTAAGTAGCCATATTCGTATGGCGGTGATTTGTAACAAGCTTGTCTTGCATGTGGTTGGCCTGCTAGTATTGTCAAGGTGTGGTTTCAGGTGTCACTTCCCTTGATTCATTTCCCACGGAAAAGGAGGAAGGAGAGTGCTTGCCACAAAGGCGTTAAAAAAAAGCATGTCAAAAGAACACAGCCACCCCTTTTTTTGGAAAGTTATACTTTGCAGTGCCAACACACTGAGAGACTGCTCTGAAAAATAACATGTTCAATTGCTTATCAACGACATTACTACTGTGTCATGATACGCACTGGTTTCGTCTTTACTCACCATAGCGGTGGTGTATGGGGCACTGCGGTGCAAAGCAGTCACAGCAAGGCGAGGTGGGGACAGAGAATGAGCCGGTGGTCAAGTCAGGAGAGGGCAACGGAGAGGGGAGGACCATGGAGCTTGCTCTGGACTTCCGGTCAACAGAGCTGGTGCTGGAGCTTCGAGAGTACAGACTCCTAAACACACACACATACACACACACACACACACACACACACACACACATACAGATGAACTCTTTCAGTGCTTCAAAGGGGTCTACTGTGAATTCAAGGCTCTCACTTTACTGACAATTCCAGAGAGAACACACTACTAACTGAACAAGTGAATACACATTAGTCTCACACCTAAGGATGTGATCAATCAAGGAATCCTTATCATCTAAATGGCAAAAAACAAATACTTTCAGACGCCTCTCTGGGACAATCTCACATTCGTGCCAGCCTCTGCAGCTCAGGACTTGCCCTTCTGTCGATCTCTTTGATGTAGTGAGATCTGCAGGCATTGGGTGCCAGTGCTGAAAAAGTAGGTCGAAGCGAGGACTTTGTTCTGACAGGTCTTACCTGCGTTGTTTGGCTGGCAGGGCGGGTGGCAGGTCCTCTGTTCCGCTCGAAGAGGAGTCCATGGCGGGAGGGATGGACAGATGGATGACTGGCTGGCTTATTGGTAGGCTGGCTGTCGCTCGCCGACGGTACTTGAGCCGGTCGTGTCCTCTGCCCCCTGCAACTGCAAGTTCCTGCTGTCCTTCCTACAGTTGATTTTACTTTCTCTCTCTTTAATCTTCTCTTGTGGTCTTCCGAAGTCTGCGTCTTGTACAGGAACCCGAGTGTGTGCGACTCTCTGAGTGTGCGTATGTGTTTGTGTGTGTGCATGCATGCGCCTGAGCGCGTGTGCTGAGTGAGTGTGGGGGCATATCTCCACTGTACACTGACCTCAACTCCAAAATGAGGAACAACCAAAGACCCACAGCAACTAAAGCATACTACGTCTCATCATTCTCCTGCTTTCACAGAGTGCAATCAGACGGGACTTCTGCAAGTCCAGTCACCATGCTGCAAATGCCCTGCTTCTGCTTAGGTAGTATTTCCCAAGAAGTAACAGTTCAGAGCAGGGGATTCCACAAAACAACACAAACCGGGACTTCTCTGATCTTATCTTAGCATGCTGCACAGGTCCTTGCCTATGCCTGCTGTCCTGGGGCCCTTCAAGTCCTGAAGACTTGGGAGTAAAGATGTGAGAACCTATGCTATGTCTACAAACACTTTACTTCAACACAGAACATGGTAGTACTTCAAGAGAAGTGCCTTCCTTTTGTTTGTGAGATAAGCATTTGGCAAGTCACAGAGAGGAAACCATGTGTGAGTTTGGGGTGTTTTTTGGTGCTATCTCTTCCTGTCTGTTGGTGTTGCCGTGGTGTCTCATGCTGATGTGTTTCACTGGGAGGGCGTGCCAACTGGTGGGAAGTGCGTGTGTGTGTGTGTGTGTGTGTGTGTGTGTGTGTGTGTGTGTGTGTGTGTGGGTGTGGGTGTGTATGTGTGCATGTGTGTGACTGTGAGACCACACTGGCTGTGGTTGAATGAGAGAGAATTGCAGAATGTGTACAGCATGTTCACACTCAAATAGTTACAGTGGTAAAATGAATGGGCTGAAATGGGTCTCAAATGACTCTCATATTATTTTTGCTTGCTTCTAACAAAATGATAAGAGGAAACTGAAATGTTATAATTGACAAAAGTATGAAGTAATGTCTGGCAAGAGCTTAATGTTATAATTGACAAAAGTATGAAGTAATGTCTGGCAAGAGCTTAAATGTCTGCCTTGTTCTCAACAGATTTCTCACTCACAGCTACAGAACCCATCTTTAAGATTACCATCATGGTTGAGTCAAAAAAGAAGTTGACTGATTTGTGACATAAAATAGAGGTTGACTGTGTTGTGACTGTGTGTCACGATATGATGCCACCACTATTTTCCCCAGAATTCAGAAGTTGGAAATTCTGAACAGAGAAAAAAAGTCTGAGCACAAAATCACATGAGACTATAAACAGCATACCTAAAGGTCTCGAGGTCTGACCTGGTTCGTCTTTACTATCTCCACCCCTTCCCTCCCACACACTCTATCACACACACAGACAGATAAATCACTGTAGTGTAGCACACAAGTAAATGATCCTCTTTGTGTGTCTTTGCCGTGACGTCACCTTTGGCCTTTCTAGATGCTGATGTTCATCAGCATGATAATGGCCTTCGCTCTCCTTTGGAGGCTATGGCTCCCAAGCTTTATGAAAATGCATGAGGTGGTGCTATAGTGGGATCCCTTTCGTCTACACATACTGCCTGCTCGGGCAGTGCAGTGCACAGTACCCGTCTGGTAATTACTTGCCTAAGGAGGTGGCGATGCTCCTGGGTCCTCATAGAGAGAGGGAGGGATAGAGAGAGAGAGAACAACAGAAGGAAGGAATGAGTCAGTGGCCTTAGGGCCATTGTCTGCTATGATTCACAATCCCAGTTAAGGTAATGATGATGATGCAAGGCAATCGATGTAAGGAGGCAGACACAAGAAGCTTTCAGCATGAACCCTCTCAGAGCTGTGCTCACTGAGTAATGAGTGGTTCTGAGAAAATATATGAATTTTAATAGGATGCATAAGTGGTTACAGTATGTTTTGTAAAATGAGTAAATAATGGAATAACAATGATGGTGGCTTTGTTTTGCAAATTCCACCAACATCAATAAAATAATCTGCATCTATCAGAAAACCAAAAAAGAGAAAATTAATAGAGCAAAGGCTATATTGACTTTCCACACAACATTGATCATTGCTGAATTACTGGTGCTAGCATTATATTCAACTGCCTTGTCTATTGTGACGGAGGGATTCACTGATGTTGATAATGATGAAACTGAAAATCCCCCAATTTATGGTCAGGTAGGAAACACTCGCTGTTTTGCATGCTAAAAGGCTCAAGGAGGGAAGAAGAGCTTTTTTTGGGACCCTTTTAAAAGCACTGATTCAAATGAGAGAATGAGGGGCGAGAGGGAGGGAGAAAAAGGCCCTTTAGCTCTGCTGAGTGCAGCGTCATTAAGCTTTCTGGCTGAAGAGCTCCTTCAGGGTTAGATCCCAGGCAGAGATGGAAACCTATGTCAGCTCCCACAACATCAGCACCACGGTGGGGAGCTCAGTTCACACACAACTGGGATGCAAAAGAGAAAGCAATGAGGGGACAAATGATAACCTGTACTACTGTATAGGCTGATGGGAAAAGTCAAGACTGTACATTGAGAAACTGCAAGTAGACTATGGGTTCATGGGTTGTTAACTTTCCAGGTTGTGTGATTTTTTTTTTGCACCTCCTCCCAGCAGACTAAATATTTAGTTTAACCCATAATAATTCTTAATAGTGAATAAGGAAAAGCCCTTGCTCAGTCATAGATGTTTTCATGCAGATTCATTTAATCTGAATAATGAATTAATCATTAATTAATTTGATTAATTAATCACAGACTATCATTTCCACAGAACAGCGTGGAACAACCACCTGGTCAGGTCTGGTCATAAAGTTGAGAAGATGAAGAGAATGAACAGTCATATATCCAGTAACACATGATGTCTCTTATAAATATATATTTATTTTACCTCATTTATTGCAACAATGCACAACCTCACAATCTTCTTTTGTTGATCAGCAGGTATTGTCATATTTATAGCATACATCAAACTAAACCATTGCTCCACATGACATCAAGAGCGACTTTAACTGCATAATGATTATAGACATGAGAGTGGTGAGGTGCTCCCTCATACATTGTCCTGTCTCTGCTTCCCTTTCTGGCTGACAAAGTGTTTGCGGAGGACTCCCCAGAGCCTGCACTTGGGTTTGCTCCCTGAGCTTTTGTTGTCTGGGTGATGTGGCTTTGGTGCCATGCTCCCCTCTGTCATTTTATTGCCAGTCCCTTGCAGCAGGTGGGGTGCGGGTGCTGGAGGAGTGTGAGTGTAGCTGGAGGTGCTGGTGGCAGGCCGGGTTTGGCAGTGCGGGAGGCTTCTCCTCAGCTCTGGCTTGAAGTGCCTTTGGTGGGTGGCACTCTCCTCCTCCAGCCTGCCCCACCGCCGGCTGAGCCCGGCCTGGAAGAGCAGGGCCTCCTCACTGGCCATCTGGGGGCTCTGACTGAGTGTGATGAAGCCGTAAGGAGTGGTGACTTTGGGGAGGTGAGGGAGAGAGAGGGCTGCACACGAGGCCGGGTCATAGTGCTGCTGGGCTCCTCTGGAGATCGTCCGCTGTGCGGATGGCCTCTTCAGGCTTTCTGGGTCTGAGATGCTCCTGCAGGCTTTTCGACTCACCGCAGGGGAGGATCCAAACCCTGAGGATGTGGAGCCTGAGTGTGATGACGATGAAGAGGACAGAGATTTAGACATGTGTACAAAATCAGTTTCATCCAAATCTGCCCAATATATGTCAGCATCCTCTTCCATCCCTGTTCTCTCTTTATCATTAACGGTGGACCTCACGCTGTCTTCTACCGCCAGACGTGGAATGGTGAACTGTGGGATGCTGCTGGGCGTCACCAAGTTGCTGAGAATGTTGTCCTTGCTTGTCACTCTCTCCCAGCCCAGAGAGTGGGAGCTGTTGTTTGCCCACATGTGCGCCCTCATCCCCACGAGGCTGTGTCTACGTGCGCCCTGAATGTCCTGAGGATCAGAAGCACGTGAAGAACCTGAACAGTTTCCTATACTGAAAGTTCGTGTCACTGCCATACTTCGACTCATTTTCGCGGATCTGTTCGTTGCTGGCTTCCTGTTAATGATGGTAAAGTGATTAGCCTACAGTCTGTGTTGTGAAAGAGATGCTTGTTGGGGAGCTTTTATATTCAGAGGTCCCCAAGCCCCTCCTCGCCTCTCTGAAGAGGAATGAGACGTGCCGTGCGTAAATGTGACGGAGATACTCCAACGGAAGCATCAACAATGCCAGACCAAACACTGGAGCTATATGTAGCCTGCGGTCTATGAGAACAAACTAAATGTAAATAACCGTAAAAAAGAGCTTGTGCACATCCATCAATATTATTATTCAGATTTTCTTAAAAAATAGGGCTAAATACAGGCTTAGCCGGTAAATCACACAAGTTGCTAAATTACAATGTCACATATTTATTTCTAAACAGGCTAGACTAATCAAAACATAAAACCAGAACAGTTTCGGCCAGCTGATTAGGCTAATTAACGAGATCACCGCAAATTGATTGTAGGCCTACCAGAAGATGTGATTGGTTGACCTTTGTCAGGCACTGGATTTATGCGAACACCTGCATCGGTGGTCACGCAACTGCCGTCATTACCCACGCAGTAATCCGAACAACAGCATCATGACATCGCAGAGCAGCGTTGTGATCGAGCCAGAGAAGACAATTTCTGAGGTTTATTTTATAGGCATTTCTTTTTTTCGACGACCAATACTGTGTAATTGCTCAACGGGCCATTAGTTTATTGTGTGTCTTTTAAAGTCTTTGTTGTGATAAGTTGTACCTTACAATTGACCATTAGTGTTCGCTAAAGTGTCAACTTCAACGTTAACGTTACTTGAACCATGTGATTGCTTGCTAGGCATCCGGCAAGCTAGCAAAAGTTAGTTGATAAGTTTGTTTGGGACTCTGGTGCCCATGATTAACATGTGCTCTGTTCCCCCCCCACCCAGGATAAATCTGAACAGAAGAGAGTTGGTGTCGTTTCTACTGTACTCTGTCGAATCTCCCAGTTCTGGCCCTTCAGATTCACGGTAATTTCGCAGTTTGCTGAAACCACTTTAGCTAAACTAGCCTAGCAGTGTAACCTGGCCTGGGAAGGCCTAACCATGCTGACTGACATTAGTTAAATGTTTGCCACAACGTAACTAATATATTCATAATAGAGCAGATGTTTTCTTGTATTGGGGGGTCTTTAAAGTTTACATTTATCAAGCAATTCCACTTTGTGTTGTAGATGCGAGCTTTCCGTGGGTTCTGGTGGTTTTTCGGTTTCTCCACTCCAGAGAAGCCTATTGCCCCCGCTGAAGGTGACTCTCCGACCCGTCCTTGCCGCACAGGCCGTAAACGATTGTGGCGGGCAACTCGCATCCTGCTTGCTATTTTGCCATGTAGGGTTCAGAGTGCTTTGGGCTACCCGGTGTGCACCAGCATCGGCCGAACGGTTTCCCCAGGTAGAAATTCAGCTAGTTAATTAACTCTGTCTATACTAGATACAAAACATAGTTGATTAACTTCTTTGGGAAAACTAGTGCAGTGCTTTTTAGTTGGGTAAGTTACTTTATTATCTTTTTTACCCTGCATTGTAATGGGAAGTTTGAACTGTTTAATCACCCTAAAGAGGTGCAGACCTCTCCCACCAAACCATGTGGAAAGGGCAGCAAGAGGAAGCAGGATGATGTGGATGATGACGATGAAGATGCAGAGCAGCAGTCCTGGGTGGAGGCCCTTAATCAGGAGCTGGCTGATGAGGACGAACCTGATCCAGAGGATCCTGACTATGAGGTGTCATCTGGATTTTAAAAAAAAAAAAAAAAAAAAAAAAAAAATCCGTACTGGGTGTGTGTGGGACTCTTCTCATTTTGTGGCTTAACCGGTCTTCCATCTATCCACAGCCAAGCAGCATAGTCACAGACAGTGATGAGTACCGTTCCCACAACAATACAGAGAGTGACATTGAGGTGGACAAAGGTGTTATAGTTATCAATGATGTCCCATTGGTAAGTGGCCTCAGTTAATATATATATATATATATATATATATATATATATATATATAGTGATTTCAATCCTGTTTTGTTTGATGCCCCTGGACTTGTTGGACAAGGAATGAAGACATGTCTTGTATATTTACAATATACAATAGTGTATTGTAGACCTAGAGCCAAAATGTAATGTCATTACAGGATGCGGCTTCCTCTGACTCGTAGTGGAAAGGGAATGGTGTCTGTTAAGGTAAATGCTTTGCCTTTTTCCTGCCAAGTTACTGTTCTTCAAACTAATTGAGATTTGATTTAAAGGTTAAATTATTTGAGTTCTCTTGAAGTTGGCTTGCACAGCTGGATGAGATTCTTATTTGTGTCGTTTTCCTTCACAGGTCTTGTTCGTCTGGACTGTGTTCTGTTTTTTTTTTTTTTGTATATGTGTATGTAATATATTTTTGAAAAATAAAGTGGTTCTTTAAAAATCGCAAGATGTGTTTCTTGTCTGAGGGTTGTTGTAGTGCATGGCCAGTAGAGGGCAGGAGTGAGCTGATCATGGCCTAGTTGTCCCTTTCAAAGCCTTCAAGTGTGTCAATTCAGGAAATGCATATAAAAAGGACTCTGCAGGGTTTGTAAGAATTATCTGTCTGGGGAAAGAACTTGCGTATGTCCAACAGCCCAAGTTATGTCTTTCAAAGAGTGCTAGTTGAGAAAAGGGGCTCCATTGTCTTGATTAGGCCCACAAACACATGACTTGACCTGTGCTAGCTTTTTGACCTTGTGTGAACCTGCAGAAGTGTGGGGGAGGCTTATATAAGCCCTTTTACATAAAAAAACGAGAAATAATAAAAGGGGGTGATTTAATAACTACCTTGTGTAATTACTTTGGCAAATGAACATGGGCATCTTAACATTGCTGCACAACATGCTGCTGGAAGTGCAGTATTTAGAGCCTTTATAAAAATGTTTTGTTAGGTTGGTGTGTAGGAAGGGAAGACTGCTTTTTATCCTGTGTCAGATGTCCTTGAATCACCCAATGGATTTGTAAGAAGAAATGACTGGTCAGATGTGTTGTGGCAGCATGCAGAGCCATAACCAGGTTTGGGTTTCAAAGGGTGTAGCCTCTTATGTATTCACTATTGTCCCTATCGGGTGTCAAGCAGGCAAAAATGTTGGGTGGGGGTAGTTGGAGCTAGGCCCATGAGGTTCTACAGAAATATTGAGCATATTCAAAGACTTTTAGAAAGATTAGTTTAAAAGTCAAAATATTCAGATTAAAAATCTGGGTGTGCACCTACCCGCCTAACTTAACTTGGCACTGTAATGCTGGTCCTTGACCCGTTGCTTTCTGAATGTATGTGGCTGTTTACCTCCTCCCTCCCAATGCACTGTTTGGGGTGAGTCAGCCAATCTCTTGTAGACTGATGGGTATTGTCAGCCAGGAGTGGCACTCGGGTAGCATGGTAAACAGGATGCGGTTAGAGGGCATTAGAGGGAGGAAAGGTGAAAGTCCATCCACCCACACTGCTGATCACGCCAGCCTCCGAGAGGCCTGCTTGGGGTGTATGTGTGTTCATGCAACAAGCTGGCAAGAGGAGGGTCAGTGTGTGTGTTTGATGGTGAGAGAGAGTGTTTTGTATGCATAATTGGTGTTTGTGTCAGGTCTAAGAGAGCAGTGGGTGTTTGTGAAGAATCCTTTGTGCCTCTCAACAATTACTCTTCCAGTGTGCTCGCAAACTGAAGTGCTGTTCTCACTAAATGGCTAACTCTTATTTCGCCCCTTCCCCCACGCAAGATGTGAGCCGCCTTTGAGCATCCATAATGAGTACCACACACTCGAGTAAGTTTTTCATTTTGTATCAACAGATAGAGAAAAAGTACTGACTCTGGTCCTGTCAGGCCTGGATAAGCTCATTAACTGATTTAGGGATGCAGCATGGTTGACAGTTTTCCTGCAGTCAGCTGGCGTTTTTATTTTGTTGTCTGTATTTTTTGAAAACTTGGCCTTGGAGGACAGAGCGGGGTAGAATAATGGGATTTTGGACCACTCTTGGATGGGGAAGGAGGGAGGATGGCGAAGAGCGGAGCTTTGAGGATGCGGGCGAGAGGCGGCCTCAAAAGCGAGCGGCGGTGGCCTGCCGGGATTTCTCGGCCGTCTGCATTTGTGAAGAGGAGACAGCTCAGTCGGGGGGACTGTGTCTGTGGCAGGATGGAAATAAACCAGCTGTACCTCCTCTCTCCCTCTAACTCTTCCCTCCCTCCCTCTCCCTCTCTCCATTGCTCTCTCTTGCTGTCCCTCCCGTGTGTTTCATATCTTTCCTCTGCTATTTCCTTCTCTCTCTCTCTTTGCTGGCTGCCTCTCATCCTCATTCTTCACTCTATCACTCCTCATCTGCAGGAAACAGAGTGCTGGATGTGAATGCTGATAAAGTGATCTTTTGCTCTGCTGCACAGGCTACGGATTAAAACAACAATCCCTGTTGTGTAGTGGATTTTAATTGTTAATACGCTGTGCATAGCCCATGTTTATGGATGAGGTTCTGCTCAACCACATGGGGCTTCAGGCTAAGTGTCGGGTGTAGTTGATGCTTTTAATTTCTTTGACTTGAGTATGAGGGTGAATAACAATATAATGATATCGAAGAAATAGTAACAGCACTGCCTTTTATTTCTGGGTTGTCATAAATTATTGATATCGAGTATTTTGTTTCACACACTCTTTTTAAAAATCTTGTCGTTTTTTGTGTTAAAAGCTAAACATTTAACATCTCCTTGTCTTATATTCCCTGTCTGTTTCAGTGTTGTTTTTATGACTGGATTCATAGCTGCTGCTACCCTCTTGTCCGATGCTTACATCATAGCCCATAAAATAAATGAGTGAATTTAATTAAACTTAGAGCTATTACAGGGGCCTCTATAGTGTGAGCATATTTTCACAGGCTAGCTGGCTGACCGCAGACACTGCTGTGCGGCGAGGCCTGCTGCCTGGACGCTAGGCCGCACTTTCACGCAGTTCTCGCAGCTGGGTCCGTCCTCCGGCTGACCTTGTGGGGACTCACCATGGGTGTGAGAGGCCCCCTTCTGGTGTTTTTGGCAGCAGACCCTGCTTCCGTCAGCACATCCTGGGTGTGTCCGTGCACTGTCACCTTGAGTGCGAAACGGCAAGCGCTTACCGTCTTTAGGTTGCATTTTCTGACCCTTCAAAATCCATTACCTGCTGGATTACACAGTGTTTGATGAGTCTCAGCTCCCCCAGGGCTCTCAGCTCTTCCATGACATTGTGCTCTCTCTCTCTCTCTCTCTCTCTCTCTCTCTCTCTTTCTGCCTTTCTCGCTCTTCTCTGTCTCTAACCCTGTCATATTTTCTCCTTTGTCCATTGTCAGTTTCTTTCCCACAGTATCAATTCAAATTCAAATTTAAATCGCATTTATGTTTTTGTAGTAAGTAATGTCTACTCGCTCAAAGAGTTGCAATTGGAAAAATGGAATTGCAAAAAAAAAAAAATGACTCTTTCAGAGGCATTCAACTGTCTTGTACACTTCAGAACAGCACTTCCTCCTTCAGCTCTTGAGGTCGACTTTTGAGTCAGTGGTTTAATAGACGAGGCTGAAAGTGCCATAACTGACCTTGGAAGGTGGTGTGTTAAAAAGAGAAGGGTTTGCTTTTTCATACATTCTCCCAACAGTCGTTCATTTTCACCTGTGTTCACACACCATTGCATTTTAATTCCTCGGCGCCAGCGATTGCCATGGCCGGAGGCATTATGTTTTCGGGTTGTCCGTTCGTCTGTTCTGTAGAGGGCAAAGTTCAAGGTTACTGTGATCACATATATGTCCCATTCTTGTGACCGCAATATATCAAGAATGCCTTCAGGAACATTCTTAAAATTTATGAATGTTTACTGATTTTATTTTGTTTAGGTCAAAGTGTCACTGTAAACACATGTTGGCTACATCCTTTTATTGCCATATCTCAAGAATGCCTTGAGGAACATTCTTCAAATATCGTTTCAACGTTTACTTGGGCTAAAAGATCAACTTGTTAGATTCCTTTCAACTCTATAATCAATGTATTGCATTGCCTTGGCACCCAAATGTTATGTCAACCAGAAATTCAGTCGTACTGCACACATGTGAAACGGTAATTCTAGTTCCTTTTGGCCTCATGTGGTCACTTTATGATTCTATTCCATTTTCCTGTTTTTGCATTCATTCAATCAACTCATTCATTCTCTCTCTCTCTCTCCCTACCTTCTCCCTCCACTGATATCTCTTAACCCCTTTGCCCTTACGAGCCACAAAGGTCCTGGGAGAAAGCTGAAGCCGGCATGGGAAGGGATTAGACCTGTGAACCATGTAACTGATAATTCTGTCCTGCACGTGCGTGGAGTGTCTTAGGAGCCGTGTGTAATCTACACTGCTCTGATGAAAAGCTCAGCTGCTCGAGTGCTGCCCGTTTTTTTACCCACCTCCACCCCTCTCCTTGGCTCGTGCCAGAGCTGTTTCTTGATATTGAGATACTAATTAATGAGTATTAGCTCCATGGGGAGACAGAGAGAGAGAGCACGAGCAGTTAAATCCTCCCATTAATTAATCATTCATTATCTTTGTTTAGTCCCCCCCCCCCTCCCCTTCCTCTCTCTTCCAGCTGAGAGCATTTTCCCTATCCATTCAGGGAACTCGGTGGAGTAGCTTGCTGGGCTTTTCCTAATCTAGGCCAGAGAAACGGATGGAACTGCAGCTGGAATGTAGAGTGCAAAGGCACAGGTGGGAAAACTGATTCCTCCACACACTTTTCAGTCGGACGGAAAAAACTGTGTGCCTATTGAGGCCACAGACACAGTGATTTATTACAGTGGCGATCCCTTTTTGACAGCTAATACAAGAGAAAGCAACGTGGAAATAGAAAGAAAGATTTTCTTTTTGGTGATTTTTCTTTTTTGTCTGCTGCGGATGGATGGTATGGTCGATAGCCAATTTCCGTCTGTCCTTGTGACATCTGAGGTATGATGGAAGTCACCTGTGCTTTCTGTTTTTACCCAGCAGCCCCTCGGCCTGCCAATCACAACATAGAATATTAGTCACTCTGAGTGACTTCCTAAGGGTGGTAGGAGTCAAGCAGAGAGGAGCGGAAGTAACTGATAGAGAGTGTGTGTGTGTGTGTGTGTGTTAGGAATGCAATGAGAGGACATGGGTCCTTGATCATGCTGTGAGAGTAGAGATATAGGAGTCAGTAATGTAGCTTTGAGGTGCACTCCAACCAGAGCACAGAAGATGTGGTGGTGGTTAGTAATACATGTAACATGTTATCTGCTTTAAAGGCTAGGCTAATGCAACCAGACAGAACTGAGCCAGGGGTATGTTGGTGACCATTTAAAGGTGTTTTGTGGTTCAAATCTTTGGCATTAAGAGGTTGAAAAGTGCCCCCAAAAATAATGTTCTTAGGCTACAATGAAGACATTGGCTGTGATAAATCTCTCCTACCCTGCTTGTGAGGCCTCATATTGCCCTTCTAGAATTTTCTGGAGAATCTTCTCTCTCGCCCCCGTCCTATTCCTCAGCCTACAGCCTCTGTGTGGTGCGTGGAGTAAAAGCTTGTCCCTGTTTATTAAACATTGTATAAATGCTTGCACTGTTGAGCCTCTCCGGATGTTCCAGTCATCACATTGCATCATGGTTACTTGCTGCTGAATTGTCTTTTTGCTTTTCTGCCGTTATTGTAGGAAAGGTTGAATATATGGGAGGGGATGTTCTGTCCGCCCTGTCCATGACTTGGTGACACACAGCAGTGTGCGTGTGGCGCCCCGAGTCCAGATGCATGGCAAGTTTAGCCTGTCACATCCGTTACGGTCTCCCTTTTCTCCCCACGTGGACTGAAGGAAGGGTCGCAGTCCGAGGGAATGCCCTGCTGTCAGGACAGATCGCACAGGCTGTCACACGGCTGGGGATGCGGGGGTGACCGCTGAAGCTGGCGCTCGGAGCTTGGAGCTGACCCGCCCGACGGAACGTGTGAACACTTCCCGCTTATGTTCTCATCCTTTATTGATGTGATGCGAGTCTGACCTACTACAAATATCTGATCGAAGGAGAAAGTGAGAGTGAGAGCAAAGAAGAATGAATTCTAATTAATTCCAGTAATATGTGCTTGGGGCTGTGCTGCTCCAGCAGTGGTCGATACTGAGTGTGTGTGTGTGTGTGTTTGTGTGTGTGTGTGTGTGTGTGTGTGTGTGTGTGTGTGTGTGTGTGTGTGTGTGTGTGTGTGCGTGTGTGTGTGTGCGTGTGTATGTCTCTGTGTGGCTCTGTTGACGTGCTGGCTTTGTATTAATGGGATTTGTCAGTGCCTCCAACGCAATCACTGCATCACTCTGCACAGGGCTATTTTCTGCCCCTTCCCAGGGACTGCTGTTGTAGCTGGTGGACCTCCCAACCACCAATCCCAAGCAACTCTCCACTCTCCTTTGCCTGGGGGTGTGTGTGTGTGTGTGTGTGTGTGTGTGTGTGTGTGTGTGTGTGTGTGTGTGTGTGTGTGTGTGTGTGTGTGTGTGTGTCCATTTGTATGGTTATGCATGTGTGTGGGAGGGAGGAACAAAGCATCCTGTTCAGTACAGTGGGTAAGAGTGCATCTGTGTGGTTGTGATGGAATGTGTGTGTATTTGTATGATTGTGTGTATGTATACAGTATGTGTGAGAAAATGGCTATGTTCATTAAAGCAATGGGCGAGAGTGTCTGTGATTGAACATGTCTGTCCTTGTATATGTGTGTGTTATGTGTGTGTGTGTGTGTGTGTGTGTGTGTGTGTATATATATGCATATGTGTCCATATATTTGTGACGTCTCAGCGCCCTTCCACACATTTCCTCTCTCCCCTCCTCTCTCTTTGCCGTCTGGATGCCTCTGCTGCTGGGCCTGCAAGTGTAGGCTGCTCATTAGGAGTGACAGGCGGCCCCGACACACACACAGCCACGGGCGCCACTATTGTCCCCGCAAATTGTTTAGGGGGATCCCACTAAAACAGGCGCGACAAGAAGGATTCCGAAAGCGCCCTCCACTTTGTTGTTTGGGAAGCAAGTCGTTTATCATCTCAAACCGCCCTGGATTGGTACGTGATTGTGGCAATGCTACTGTGTCTGCGTGTGTGTGTGCGTGCGTGTGTGTGTGTGTGTGTTTGTGTGTGTGTGTTTGGTGAGTGTGTTTGGTGAGTGAAGCGGGTTCCCATCAAACTCTTGATGTTCCCACAAATTCACATTGTGATTGCAATGACACATAGGTGAGGCACCGGCACAAGTCCTCCTGTAACTGTTACTGCCCAATAAGGGTGTCTCACACACACACACACACACACACACACACACACACACACACACACACTAGTCTGTACATACACTCAGCACACTAATGCAAATAGATTCATCACTGTCTGACTCAAAGCAAGGGGATAAAACAACCCCCCCGCCCCATCATTCTGACATCATTAGATCATGTGGGAGTCGTTTGTTTCATACAACTATTTATGTGTCCATGCTGTTTGTGGTGAGATTGGGACCAGCTGACTGAGTGTAGACCACATCATACAGAAGGTAAATGTGAAGAGTAATGTTGGACGGTGCTGTGGATTCTCCTGTAATGGCCCATCTCTTTTCCCTTTGAGGTGATCGTATCTATAATGGCGTCATGGATACGAGTGGTCAACACACGGGTGTGATGGAGTAGCGGTAATGTCACCGTCTGACAATCAGTCCACCCGGGTTTGGTTCCACAATGCAGCCTTGGCTTGGTTATTGACGACTCGACTACCCCCTGGGGCTGCTGTGGGTACGTGTGTGTGTGTGTGTGTGTGTGTGTGTGCTTGTGTGCCGTTCACCCCATGGATCTCCTTAACATGCAGTTGGAAAAACTCTGAGGCTTTTTAAAAAGAATACTCTCATGGCCAAAGCAAAAGAGCATGAGTGTGGAGGAAGAGTGTTGAGAAGGGGGCTTGTTGGGTTCCCCTCCTTCCTGTGCTCTGTGCTCACTGCCGCTGCGCTCCTCCTCAATGTGTCTGCACTGGAGCCGCGGTGGCTTTGCACTGTTGCTCTCGCAAACACCAGCAGCTTTATGGGCAGAAAATAGAGCTCCTGCATTCAAGTACATGTGTGTGTGTGTGTGTGTGTGTGCGTGTGTGCGTGTGTGTGTGTGTGCGTGCGTGCGTGTGTATGTTTGAGAAAGAGAGAGAGAGAAAATGTTTTGGCACACACATACACATTACACACTCACTTTTTTTCTCTCTCTGTCACACACACACACACAAACATAATCACACGCAGAAAATGATCTGCCATTATAATTATATGCTCCCTAACTATCTTGACACTCTATTTTAATACAACTATTCTATTAAGTGACAACTTCTTTTCCATTTCCATAGTGTTATCAGGCAGCGTTTGTCATTAACGCCAGTCCTCACCCACGGCTCTCTCCGCCCGGCTGTAATTGGTCTGCGGCTAAACCTTGCACCAGTCGCTTTCATCTTCGTCAGCCAGCAACCACGTCCTTGGAAACGGTGGGGCCGTATAGTGGGACAGTGGCTGTTACTAAGCACCACGCTGCCGCCGCCGCTGCTGCTGCTAGCCACCCACTCCGCCAGTGCCAGTGGGGGTACATCTGCGCATTGTGGGGGCCCTGTGGATGTGTGGGTTGGTGTGCATGTCGCTGCTGCTGTTAGTGGAGGTGGTATCTACCGCTGAAACGGATCCGGGCCTCAATGGGGCCACGCCGGCGGCGTGGTCAGATGCTATCTGGCGTGAAGTTGGACGAGTTGGCCTCATCATTTCCCCGAGATGATATCTCTGTCTTTCGCTCCCTTTCTTCTGATCTCCCCCAGCTTTCAATTAAAGCTCGGAGATGCCGCGTGCGCTTGCAGCAATTACCTCACCCGGGCACTGCGGCAAACCTAATCTGGTTTTAGACTAGATGCCTGGGCCTGAGTCACGTTTCCATTAAACATATCTGTGTGTGTGTGTGTGTGTGTGTGTGTGTGTGTGTGTGTGATGATGAGTGTGTGTGTGTGTGTGTGATGAGTGTGTGTGGCGAGTGTGATTATGAGTGGGCCGGGTGTGATGTATTTACTGCTGCTGCAGCAGATTGCTTTATTTATCAAATGTATTGAAAGGCCACCGAGTGCACACAAGCTGTGAATAAAAACACTGGCAGCCAGGCAAATACACTTATGTGCTGTGTGTGTGTGTGCGTGCCTGTGTGTGTGTGTGTGTGTGCCTGTGTGTGTGTGTGTGTGTGTGTGTGTGTGTGTGTGTGTGTGTGTGTGTGTGTGTGTGTGTGTGTGTGTGTGTGTGTGTGTGTGTGTGTGTGTGTATGTGTACGTATGTGTGTGTGCCTGTGTGCGTGCGTGTGTTTGTGTGCATTTAAGAACTCTAATGGCTTTTGACTTTCCCTTTGATCTGAAATTATGTTAAAAACAACTTGTGTTGTGTGAAAATGGTCCTACTCCCACGGTCAGCAGAAAGACAGGTGAATCGACTGCGTCCATTGCTCATGCTCAGTGTCATTGGCATTGAACACAGCACAAAGTCAGACGCAAGTGAGTAAACATCATAAACTGCTTAGTAGGAGAATAAAAAAATCCATACTACACAACAGAATGACTTGCTTGCTACAGTTTTTTCTTAGCTAATGTCATTTTTGGTCCCCAGGGATTCTATGTTAGGATGGGCTAGAATTTATTTAATTGTAAAAGTGTAGACAGTTTTGTTCTTTCAAGATTAATAATGAGCTTTTAAATTCTATTTATTCTCCTTTGTTCTTCTGTACAGGCTAATTTGTTCTAGTTTGAGGCTCACATACAGATCTAATTCTCAGTTGAACTGAATAGTTTCTTGATGAAGGCCTATCTGTCACAATAACCCCCCCCCCCCACACACACACACACACACACACATGCCTGTGGAAAAGCACTGATGCCGCTGGTGCATATCTTTTCGTCTCTCACCACGACACCACTTATCAGTCTCAGCACCCACACCTGACGCCCGCAACTATGCACTCCAAATTTTAGAGCTCTTTCTCACTCTCTCTCTCTCTCTTCCCTCGCTCTTCTGAAGACAAACTTCAGAACTGCCACTCTTCTGTCACCCTGGCTGTACCTCCACACACACACACACACACACTCCTCCATCCTCCCTCTCCCCATCCTCCCTCTCCCCATCCTCTCTCGCCTCCTCCTCCTCTCCTGGGTACCCCACTGGCCTTGAGACGCCAGTGCCTCCACCTCTCTCTCTCTCCCCTCTGTCGTGCTTCATTAGCAACCGGAGAGAGGGACTAATCAGTGGAGGTGTTGCCGTGGCACTGATTCACGTTGTTCAGCCTCCTGGTACCCATAACGTAACTGCTGTTTGCCTTGTCCTCCTCCTCCAGGTTAGATTGGAATGTTTTCTTGGCAAGTGGGCCATTTTTCTGGGGTGAAATATGGCCTCTTCCCATAATGCTTTTTATGCAGAGCTTATCTGTGTTTGTTCACATGTGTGTTTTGGATTTGGCGTCGAGATGAACTTATCAGCAGGTACTGTACAGACACAGACACAAACGCACACACACACACACACACACACACACACACACACACACACACACAAAAGAAATGCCTGTCTTACCAGTCCCTTTGGGATCGCCACATGCTCCTTTGAAATTCCAATCACCTAAACCTCACGCTATGTCTTTTATTCTCTGCAGTGGGCCCAGACCAGGCTGCTAGGAGGACCACCTCAACAATGCAGGCAATCTGTGTTCCCTTGCCATCCAGACACACACACACACACACACAACACACATACACACACAACACACAACACACAACACACACATGCACACTGCCCTGCGTGTAGCAGCTCGCCGGCGGAGCTCTAATTCCATAATCACAGCAGCAGCCGCCTCTTGTGTGAGAGCTGTCTGAAGGCCTGCGGTGCCTTGTGTGTGGCTGTGCTGAGAGTGGAACGCTTGTCTCATTACAGAGCAAACTGCACTGGCCCACTGAACAACACAAAACACACACACACACACACACACACACAAACACAGAGAGGATATCCCAGGAGAGACATCCTTTGTATAAACATCCCTCTATCTGTAACAGTGGCATGAACTTCTCTCTCCCTGCCTTCCCTGAAGAACACTACACGATGAGCAGATGGATGACGGATATGGGGAGGCGGTGAAGGGGCATTTGCGCAGCCCATTTGCCAGAGTGGTGCGGAGGTGTTCGAGAGCATCAAACTCTGAAAGCTCTGCAGTTATGTGATGTGATGTAAATGTCAAGTCTCCGCTACCTTAGTAGCTGTGTGGGCAGAGAAACCGTAAGCAGCTGAAAATAACACATGCGTGAATCTACAGCATTTTCCTGTCACGAGGATAGTTGCACTTTTGTACTGTAAAAAAAACATCTTTGTAGCGGTAGAGTTTCATCTTCATCAGATGTTGATGCAAAGGTTTCTATTTTCCCACAAATGATCCCTTGACAGAAGAAAAAGTGGATTGTAATTCTTGTTGATGGCTGCATTCCGGTACCCTCGCCTGTGTGAGGAGGCTGCCGCACAAATTACGTTTGAATGAACTGCTACCCGGAGCCTTGCGGGAGGACGGAGAGATTTTCCTGAGTGTCATGAAGCAGCAACCTCATGTTCCAGTTCAAGTTTATCTGGGCAAAGCCCACAGGAACCGCATGATGATATGATATGCACAATGACACGCAAATGTCATATAAGTACGTCACTCACCTCACAAAATGAAATATTCCAGGAAAAAGTGTTGCTTCCCATATTCGTATTCCCAGATTTAGTGGCTGATGAGGTTCTGCATACATGGTGTATGTGGGTAGGAAGATTTTGTAGTCAGTTATTTAAAACAAATAAAAGCCTTGCCACCTTCCTATGTATACAGTATATACACACAAAAACATGTAGAGAGATTTAGAAGATGTCTTTGCATCCAGGGATTGGTAAACAAACTGCTTGATTAAACACTGTAATTGGCTTTTCACTGATCCTCTATTGCTTTAACTGCCTTAACTTCTAGGCACGTACAGTATATGGTGTGATTCACTTCAAACGAGTACACAAACAATGTACACACTGACAATAATCTATCCCCTCTTCCAGAGTGTTAACCCTGTCTGTAGAGCTCCAACCAGCTAGCTTGAGCTCTAACTCGACAGATCTACATCAGAAACATCTACACTAACCACGATGACATCTCTTCAAAACTAAAGTTCTTTTTATCCCCTCAAAGAGAACTCCATGGCTGGTAAGCAGTAAGTCACGGCTCACTCACACAGACAACACCGTATCCATAATGTAGCATCTGTGCTGGTCTCTGCAGCTCTTAATGCACTATCCTCAGGTAAAGGAAATGCTGATGCTGTGCATTCTCTTACATTGCTCTGAGGACAGTAGATGGTTGGTTACCTTCTGCTATTAATAGCCCCATCCTTACTCCCAGGGGAGGATGGGAGCCACACAGTAGCACCTGAAGCCCATATTTCACTAGCCGGAGACTGTGTTCCCATAAGACTGCTATCCTCCTTTTCTCCCCAAGGCCCTCCTTGTGATGGGGGATCAATGCTACAGTGCCACCCCTGGTCCACATAACAGACAGGCTTGACCTATGAAACTACGATACTCATGATTCATCTGTCATCACTTCATATTGTTTGCTCCCCTGACCCCCCCGTCCCCCGTCCCCCGCTGTGTCTTGTTGACTCCCAAGGCACCTTGGCGCTGCGCTCTTGTTTCTGACTGCCTCAGCAATATTACGGCTTGCGCTGCGTGACTGATTCTTTGCCGTCTCCATTACACGCACTGTCAGCCGTCCTCCATGCTTTGGGATCTCTCTCAGCATGGGGCCTCCTTCATGCTTACATGCCATGTTGTTTGGATCTCATGTCATGTGGGCCGTTTTGTTTCAGTCAAAGGGGCGGATGGTTTTGCAGCGAGCACCTCGTATGTCGTCTCATCTCCCGTGTCTGTTATCCTGAACATTTTCCAGTGTCTTTGCTCCAATTGCTACAGGTTTTTGAGCAGGCATGGAAAAAGAAGTGCATTTCACCGAAACTGGAATTGTTGCGATTGCTGTGTTGTACCATTCCCGCGTGATTTTATTGTGTCTTGTGAGTCATATGAAATCAAAGCCTTTTGCTTGGTTCCTATATGGGAAGTCCTCCTACTTAAAGGTGCTCTAAGCAATGTTACGTGGTTTGTAAGCTAAAACATTTTTTGTCACATACAGCAAACATTACCTCACTATCTGCTAGAAGCCTGTGGCCTGAATACACTTTAAAAAAAACGTGGTCTCTTTGGACAACAACCTGGTCCAGCCTGGACCATAAAAACTGAAAACTGTTTCACCTAATCTCCGACGAAATGCGCGTTTAGGAGAGTTTCAATTGCGTGCAGGGAGGGGGAGGGAGTAGCGAGCTAGTTCTCTATTTTGTTTGAACGTCAACAGAAGTGACGTTATTTAACATCGCTTAGAGCACCTTTAAAGGGGACTTTGGACAGGGAAGCAAATGTGCCAGTTGTATTGAACAATTCTATAGGTCCAGATTGTTTATCCATAATGGCCATAAAATGATTACATCATGCAAATCATTTTGAGTTAGGCCTCAAAAGCCAAAACCTTTGGCTCTGGCTTTGTCTGTGACTCAACATGCCAAGTCTCCATTTGTCTCCTGGCAAGTTCAATCAGAGCTACTCTCATCAATGATACTGTCAATGTTAATCTTTTCGGGAACAGTGAGCTCCCTATGCTGAACAGTTCTTCATCGACCCCTACTGTACTCGGCATTGCATCAGCTCACAAGCCAATGCACTACCCATTTTGTAGTGAATACTTTTAAGTCTTGAAACTAGACAGGAAGTGACATTTAGCCATGGCTGCTTATACCAAGATTGAACACTGAATTATTCTAAATGATAATTACTGATAATGTCATGCTTAGATGTTCCTCAGTAGTTCCTTCCTTAGAAGTGTTCCTTATTCTACTGATGACTTAGCACATCTGTGTGGCACATCTGTCCCCTTGGAATAAGTCTCATTAAATCATATGTTTCTAGAATGTCACACATAGTGTGAGGGACAAGGTTATGTGTGGACAATGTGGGCAGCTTTAATCATCCCAGGTGACAGAGATTGACACTGACATTTACATGTGGTTCTAGGCATAGGGAAGCCATTCCAGTCATCCCCCAGCGGGTCAGCCATGTCTCACATGACATGAGTACCTCCTTTGAGACTGAGTCCACACAGACAGAAAGGTGAATGTGAACTATTATATATAAACATGCCTCAGTAGTAACATTTGCTGTCCCTAGCACTATCCATAGTCTTCTGAGGAGTTGCCTTGGTGACATTTGTGCAAGGTATGGCTTGATGCTTGCATTCACAAAGCTAGTGAAACACCTGAATGTTTGTATTTGTACTCTGTCCTACAGATAAAATGACCGTTGGAGGTTCTCTCTGACTCTGAGGTTTTGCCTTGTTGTGACAGATTGCTTTAGATAGATAGATAGATAGATAGATACTTTATTGATCCCCAGGGGAAATTAAAGAATGTCTTTGCTAGACATGGCGTGTTACTGAGTCATTCTACTAACTAAATGACATGCTAAATCTGAATGAGTTTCTGCCAAAGGCTTCCCTCTCACAGTTGATTTTTCCCTTAATTTTACAAGCATATCCTCCAACACATTAGTGCCTTCTATCCACGCTATGCACACACGCACACACACACACACACACACACACACACACACACACACACACACACACACACACACACACACACAAACACACACTTAGAAAGTGGGTCTTGGTTGGTTTTTGCCCAGTGCCTGTAAACATGGCTCCCTGCCTGAGTGTCTACTGGGGCTATTGAGCCTCAGGGGCAGCACTGCGTCCTACTCCCACTGGAGAGGGAAATAGACTCCAGGACACACACACACACCTACACAAACACTCACTCACACACACACCTACACACACGCTCACACACACACACACACACACACACACACACACACACACTCACAGTGACAAGCAAACACACTTTCTCTCCTTATACACACCCCCTCTACTCTCCCTTCTTCTCTTTAAAACACATACACACACACACACACACACTGACTCTCCTAACGTGATTGTCACACTCTTGCTATCTCTGCATCTCTATCTGTGTCTTTCTGTTTGTGGCAAACACGCTGCATGTGTATTCTGGGCATGGATCTGTATTTGCTGAGCGCCTGTTTGCTAGTAAGTGTAATTGCAGTGAGTGAGATTGAGACTGGATGATAATCGCTGATTTAGGGATAATTTGGGGTAAACAATTACGGCTTAACAGCTGTACGCCTACTGTGCTGAACAGGGTGTGGCACCCGTTGGTGACTGCACGCCACATCAAACAATAAATGGAATTGGTATTTAAACACATTGCACACTTACACAACAACAACAACAACAACAGCAGCAGCAGCAGTCACATCACACGTGCTCCCACTGAACTGCTGCCAGTGCACATACATGATTTGTGAGGTCAAATGCTTTTTGCAATTACTTATACTTATGTAATCTTATACGTAATCTTATTATTATCATTATCAATCAATGTTAATTAAGTCAGCCAGGGGACACCGCAGGTATTATACAACATACTGATGACTGGTTCTCATGCCAGTGCCATATACTGTACCTATATGAGAATGCGCCTCATACATGCTTAGAGATAATGTTTTTACATTATACAGTCTAATATAATACCTTCCTTCTGCACCTCTCCTCGACGCTGCTGCGTGCCAACCGTTTCCGAGCCTTGAGTAAAACTCTTTTACACCTTAAGTTAGATGGCAATAGAAGGTGTGGGTGGAAGTTGGCGGGTGCATGTGTATGTGTTTGTGTTTGAACTCTGTCTTGCTTTAGGCCATTATGATGTGAGTTGTTATTTGTTCTTGTGTGGGTGGGCGGGCGCCTTGGGAGCAACATATTTTTTTCCCCCGGCTTTGGACAGACACACAGCCATTTGGGTTAGAGCTCGACTTTGCAGAAACAAAATAGCGACAGGAGGTCTAGCACAAAAGACCCGAACAGCCTTAATATAGTGCCTATTTAACTGCCTGGCTTTGTGCCCTTGCACGACTGGTTCCAGAGGCCAATTAGAATGAAAAGGGTTTGCATAGGTTTCATAGTCAGAAAGGAATGTTTTTACAGTAGCCTACACATAGTTGGAGCTATTTAACCCTCCATAAAATACCTATTGTTTTATAACCTCATATTAATTAAATGGGAACATTGTTGCAATGATGCAATGCCACTGCAGTCCATTAATCTCCCACTGGGAGGAAGGTGGATGTAATATGGAATCAGCTTATGAACCTCTCATCATCTCTTAGGCTCAGTGTGTGTGTGTGTGTGTGTGTGTGTGTGTGTGTGTGTGTGTGTGTGTGTGTGTGTGTCTGTGTGCGTGTGCGTGCGTGTGCGCGAGTGTGTATGTATGTGCATGCATGTGTGCATGTGTGTGTGTGCAGGTTCATATGTAAGACCGAGGGAAAGAGAGAGAGTATGTGTGTGTGTGTGTTTGTGTGTATTTATATGTGTCAGTGTGTGTGTAGTTAGAGTGGGTAGTACATGAATGTGTGTCTAATGAGCCAGGCATATTAAAAAAGATGGCCTTTAAAACAGCTGCTTATTTTCTTTGTTTTGTATGCATCTAATATTACAGATGCAATATTGGTAGAGAATCTGACGTCATTGCAAAACAGCTGCTCAACCCAGGCAATGGCAAATTACAGCAAATGACTACGGGAGATTGAGGCTTCTGGTGCCAACAAACACCATGTTTCTCCCTTTTCAAATGTTATAGTAAATAAGAGATTAATTCTTTTGCTTCAGTGCTTCAGATAAAAAGAGTGAACTTGTATCAGAGTGCCCTCCATTGATTCATCGAGAAAAATTAGGCTCATCCTCTTTCCACCTATTACAACATCAGACTGCAGCTGCAGCTTCATCACACCCCATTAATACACACATGTGTACACACACACACACACACACACACACACACACACACACACACACACACACACACACACACACACACAGAGACACACACACACACACACACACACACACACACACACACACACACACACACACCCACACACAAACACACACACAAAGAGCTACATTCGCTCCCAGCTCTGATTTGCAGCATGATTGCTAACCCAGACGACAGATAAAGGGATTTTCTCGCGCGACGCATCTGAGGGTGAGAACAAGGCCGCGGGTCTCAGTGGCCGGTCGGCTGGCCAGGGGCCATCCTGGCCGGTAAATTTAGACTTGGCGGTCCTCAAGTGACATTAGGAGTCAGGATGCGGGGAGGGAAGGCGGTGATTATCACTGGGTGACAGGGCACTGCAGCTGCTGCTGCTGCCCGGACCTGATGCGGTTAGGACGACACTGGGCCATCTGACACTGGCGTGTCACGCATAGTGTCAAGCAGGCAATTCCAAAGCCTAAGCAAGGTTTTGAGTCGCCCCTTAAGGTCCCCTGGTCTCGGTGCCAGATGGATCTTTCCCCACTGCATGACACATTCCCGAGGTCCCGAGGTGAATTTTGCTTTTGTGTGCATTTTTGAGACGGTCCCTTGGCTGGCTGTTGGCCGACAGAGAGAGCTGTGAAGCTAAACAAGCACAGTAGTAGAAAAAGAGAGAGTGAGCTTGGCAAGGGAAGAAAGAAAGAGACAGGGATACAGTGGCAACAGCAGCAGCCTGGATTTGGATTTGTGATCAGCAGTAGTAGGACTCCCTCTCTTTCTCCCTCTCTCTCTCCCTCTCTCTCTCCCTCTCTTGCTCTCCCTTTCTCTCTCTCTCTCTCTCTCTCTCTCTCTCTCTTTCTTTCTGTCACAGACACACCCACCCACACACCCACATGTACACACACTCATGCACACATATGTGTGCAAATAGACATACACATACACACACACGCACACGCACACAGCCATGCAATGCAGTGGTGCAGTCGCACCTCGCTGCATATTGCCTGCTGTGAATCAGGAGAAACCGTGTGTGGAGAACAAAGGATCTGAAGGAACGCAGGACCGGAGCAGTGTGTGTGCGTGTGTGTGTGTGTGGTGGGGGAGACCGGGACGGCATGTGTATTTGTGTGCATGAGTATGAGGGAGAGAGAAGAGAGAGAGAGATAGAGAGATAGAGAGAAAGAGAGAGAGAGAGAGAGAAAGAGAGAGAGAGAGAGAGAGAGGAGGGGGGAGAGAGAGAGCAGGAATTCATGTGCATGCGCGCGTGTGTGAACAGGGACTAGAACTGCCTCGTCTGTGAGTGAGTGAGTGGGTGTGTGTGTGTATGTATGTGTGTGTGTACCAGTGATAGGGGGCTTGATGTGTATGAGCGTGTGTTTGCTGGAGCATGGTAGAGAAAGAGAGAGAGAGGACGGGAGCCGTCTCAGTGTATATTAGAGAGGGGGGAGAGAAGCATTTGATAGAATAATGACAGTTAGGGAGGGAGGGAGAGGCGGATTGTGAGAGAGAAAGAGAGAGAGAGAGAGAAGGGGAGCAGCGGTTGCAGTGAGTCTTGTTTGCTGATGCCAGAGCCTGCGAGATCAGTGACAGCAAAGCTCCGTGACCAGCTGTGCTCTGTTCACGCACCCACTCGCGCACTCATTCTGTTGCATACACACACACACACACACACACACACACACACACACACACACACACACACACACACACCCTCACGCTGGACACTGGGCAAACGGACCGCCGTGGGACCGACAGACCACACACACACAGCGCTGAAGTGGGTCAGAGGATCGCCAATGTGGAGGAAGCAGCAGCTGAGTTCCCGTCCCAGGTAAGTGAGCTGTCAACTTTCTGTGCACGCATACATGCATAATGCTGTCATTCCACATGTGTTTGTGAATGTGTGTGTGTGTGTGTGTGTGTGTGTGTGTGTGTGTGTGTGTGTGTGTCTGCGTGTGTACTAGTACGTCTACATGTGTAGTGTGTGCTGAAAGGTCTCAATCTATAGTTTAAATGAGCCAATTTATCATCATACACTCTTAATTCATTCACTGAAAGACTAGGCTATTGGTTTATTAGAAGAGCACATATAGCCAATAGAGTCTATTGACATGAGGAAGCCTAGGAAAACATAGCAAGCTCCTGGAACAATACTGATGGTTGTGCTGGTGATTCCTCTCAGACTCAAAGTTATGGAGTACCCTGAGGCATGTCACACCCTCAGGAGCAAGCGGCACAGTGTGACGATTACTCTCCCTGGTCCTCCTCACTATCTTATTTACTACGCCATCCTGGTGTAAGCTCTTTTGCTGCATGTGTTCTTTAGTTGGAGTGTGTGTGTGTGTGTGTGTGTGTGTGTGTTTTAATTGGTGTGTGACGGACACAGTCAGGTGTGTGGTTACACTGAAATGAGCTAACGAGCCAATGTAACAATTAGAGTGTGGTGTATTTGTTTTCACTTAGGAACCAGTGCAGGTGTTTTGTGGTATTGTGTTTCTTAATGTATTAAAGGGAGATATGCTGTTTCTATGTGTATGTGACTGCATGTGTGAGTGTGAATGTGTGTGTGTGTGTGTGTGTGTGTGTGTGTGTGCATGAGGTATCAGGTTTCTTTGTGTGTTGGAAAGAAGGACATGAGACATGGCATTTCTGCGGGAATGTAATGTGTCTGTGTATGTGTGTGCTTGAATTTAAGTGCATAGAGAGATTTGTTTTTAATCATCTGATAGGGCTCTCTCTCTCTCTCACACACACACACACACACACACACACATGTATGCCCATGCAGATATCTGATACTGATCCATTTGTAAATGTCACACACATTGACAAACGGATGCTTATGCTTCTGAGATCCAACTTCAAATGTGAACACAGTTGAAGTTAGTTTGGGCTTATCATTGTCTTCACCTTATTACTGTTGCCAATAGAGAGAGAAATCCCACTTAGTTTAACCCATATATCCTTCACCATATGCACACACACACACTAACACACACACACACACACATATATATATATAGACTGCAATGTGCTCTGTATGTATCAGCAGTCAAGCTTCTAACATTGGAGTTTATCAACTGCAGTGGCTTTGCCTGGCTTTGATGTCTTCATCAGAATGATCATCCCTGACTTTGATGATGGCAAATTTCTTGGGCATCATAAAAGGCGTATTAAGAGTGCATGCACTAGCACCCCGTTATAGAAACAGCTGTGGAGCCCTGGGCGGTAGCACAGAGTTCTCTCTCTCTCTTCTCTCTCTCTCTCTCACTCTCTTTCTCTCTCTCTCTCTCTCTCTCAGAGCCCCGGACATCTTCCTCTGCCCTCACACACACATATGCACAATCAAACACACATACACACACACACATTCATTTGAATGTACTTAAACACACACACACACACACACACACACACACACACACACACACACACACACACACACACACATTTATGCCCATCCATGCACACACACTTATTTTAGTGTAATACCAAAACAGCTGTATTTATATACTGACACTGTGGAGACACTAATGACAAATGCATACACACACACACACACACACGCACACACACACACACACATATAATGGATACATCAAAGATAAAGACGTAGGACCCGCTGATAGTAATGAATAAGGTATGCATGTCCCCTGTGCGGTATTGTAATTTTTCTGATGTCAGTACCAAGCCAGTGAATCACGCCTGCTCAATCATATACAGCCTTATGATCCAAGGACACCCAATAAAACTGTGACACCAAGCTACTAAGTGACATTCTAGCATTATGGCACGTCTCTTTATGGAGCCACTGACTGTGAAGTGGTGTGCCTGATGTTGTCGAGTAGGCTTTTTATCACCGCTCTAAAAGCACGGAACTGTCATTGACGTTTCAGCGGGGGAGGTGGTGACTCTGGAATGGAACGAGCCTGGTCAGTGTCCACTGAACAGTTTTAGAGTCAGATGTGGAACCACTTCAAATAATCCATTTCACCAAGCTCTGTGGTTTAGAGAAGACAGTGGTGTATTGGTTTATGTGTGTGTGTCTATGTGGTGTGTGTGTGCGTGCATACTGTCATTGTTCCCTCACATACTTTTCTAAAATGATAAGTGATATGATAAAAGAAAAAATAATAAGTGAAATGATAAGATAATAAGTCAGACATGACTCCTGTCTCCTCCGATTCTCTCTCTCTCTCTCTCGCTCGCTCGCTCCACCCCTCCATCTCTTTGCCCTTTCTGTCTAACCCCCCCCCCCCACACACACACACACACCCCACCACCACCTTCCCACAGGTTCCCTTCATCCTATTTCCTGCCTGACAGTGATTGACAGTTATGTCACTTCACTCAGTTCATTCCTCCATTGTTTTGAGTGCACATGCCTCAATGGATGCCTCGCCACAATAGCATTCATCACTAAAACCCACTCCCAACAGCTGGCAGAAACCTAAGTGGCACAATCCCAAGAGCATCAAAAAGAAAGAGTACATTGTCAAATGTACAAAACGCTTCGATAGAATACAGGACAATGGTGCGCCCAGCAGTCTCCCGTTGCTTTAGGGTATGAGATGCATGTGAGGAGCCAAATGAGTTTTAAAGGGATAGAAAGGAACCCCTAATGATTGTAAATGCTCTTGCAGTGAAGTGTGATGTGTAAACGACAGTGCATTCATCAAACAGCGGGCTACATGACAAGGCCAAGACATTTTCTACATGAGAAATTTGTATTCAGTGTATCAATTCTGTATATTGTCTTTGCCTGCCAGCCAGTAATATTTAATAACTGCAGTGGAGGAGCCACTTCGGAAGAAAGATTTTTTCCTCATCCACACAATCTGACATAAAGCTTTTCCCCCTCCGTGTCCCAAGGGCTAATGGTATAATGAATAAGACATTAATATTGGTAATGTGCGGCTGAGAATATGTGAAAATTGTGGTTGGTAAGAGCAGCCCAGCTGGCATAAGCTCATCCACTTCCTCCTCCAGGGTCCCTCTTCCCACCTACCCCAAGCATTGGCACAACCCCCACTAAAAAAACAGAAAAACTATCATCCAATGATGGGAGTTTGGGTGAATTGTCCTGCTTCGTCCAGTCTCTGTGGGTTGTTCTCCTGCTCTCCTCATCTCTGCTCTGCTCCCGGTCCCCTTGCGGCTCCCGCAGCCAAACCGTGACGACTGCGCCTGGCATCAGCTCTAATGAGTTGCCCTGTGACCCTTTTTGTATCGTCCAGCGAATCCGCCGGCGTTAAGCCCCGGGCAGGTTTTTTAGAGGAGCCACAAGAGACGAGAGAGAGAGCGGGCGAGCAGGAGAGGGCTAAGGAGCTGATCTCTGATGCCACAAACTCCATCTTGACTGAGCCCTGAGTGACTTTAGGAGAGAGAGAGAAAAATCAGAGAGAGAAAAAGAGAGAATTGAAGAGAGAGGTGAAGAGAAATAGACTACCAGAACAGGCAAAAGAACGAGAGACTTGGATAACACATCCATGTGATGCGTGGTCTGTAGGAGGGTGTGGGGTACACGTGCCATGAACAGACGTGAGACCCTGGTCATATGCATGCATAGTCATATAATGTAAGGGTTAGCTTCCCACTCCCTCGCCATATGTCCGCCGAATGAGTAAAAATAACCAAATCGTCACAGCCAGAGCGTGGCTTGCCGAGGCACTTTTTGACAGTAATATGCACAGGGGCCACCCTGCGGGATGTGTATGGGCACGCACGGCATCGATCTGTCAGGCAGATTTATTTCGGGGGAAGTGATGGGGGCTCTTTTTACACAGAGTGGTGACAACTCTCTAAGCACCGACTAAGCCTGTCCTTCAGCTGCACCTAAATCAACCAGAGAGAGAGAGAGAGAGAGAGAGAGAGAGAGAGAGAGAGAGAGAGAAAGATACAAGAGGATGATGAAAGGAAAGTGAGTTAGAGAGGTTGGAATGAAAGAGCAATAGAGGGAGGGAAAGTTAAAGAGAGAGAAGGTTAATGAAGGGAGAGTGCGAGTTAGAAAGAGGTGCAGAGAGAGAGAGAGAGGGAGAGAGAGAGAGAGAGAGGAGAGATGGGAATGAAAGAGCAATCGGGAGGGAGTGAGAGAGTGAGAGAGTGGGAATAAATGGATGACAGGGAGAGTGAGCGATGGAGAAAGAGCGAGAGGAGGTAAAAAGGAGAGTGTTTGCACTCTGGCCAATCTCTCCCTCATCTGGGCTGATGGATTTGACAGGAGCGGGTGCTTTGAAGGCCATAAAATAGCTCCTGATGCGCGTCAACATTAGTGCGCTCGCTGGTGCTGAGGGCTCTGAGTTGCTCGGCCTCACGCTGTGCCAGCTCAGACTTTCATTTTTTCATTCTCTCCCTCTTTCCATCTGTCTTTCTTCTTCTGTTTGCACCCTCCCTCCATCTCTCTGTCACATAGTTCAGGACTGTGTTACCTCCCTCTCTCTCTCTCTCTCTCTCTCTCTCCTCATGTCCTTGATTGTTTGTTCCCCTGGCTCCCCAGGGGCCGTCTCAGGTTTCCTATGCATTCTCACCGTTCTCTCATTTGGTCGTCCGTCCGCACGCCTCGGCTGTGGGCAGCTCTTTAATTATGCAATTGAATTAATGATCCACTCATCAAACAAGCCACAAAGCCTCTCCGGGGTGGGCGCCCTTAATGTGATTGGCTTTGGCGGATTGGTATTTGATTACCCCCTCCTCACACACACACACACACACACACACACACACACACACCTTTAGAACTTATGCTTCTCTTTCTCTTCATCAGCAGGTGGCACTATGCTGATTAATTTGCAACTCTCTATTTATGAACATCGCATAATGAAACTTATGTAATAGTCGTGACTCCTGAGATGTTTTGTTCCTCCAGTTGTGATTGATTTCATTGTGAACGCCTGTCGAGAGACAGAAATTAAATCCGTTTTTTTTGTTTGTTGCAAAAACATCACGTGCACTGCCTTGGACGTCCACGTCAAAAACATCATGTCCACTGTCTTGGACGTTCATGTCAAAAACATCACGTGCACTGTTGTACACAGCGGAGGTGTGGCTCATCCTAGATGTAAAGCACACACACCCATGGGGGTTATTCTCCTTTACCTCCTACATGTGATGCACCCTCTTTGTGTGTGTGCACACCTTGGGTCACCAAGCATTGCCTATGCCAGCACGTGGCGTAACCTCCCACTCTCTCTCCATAACAGCGGAAGACCTAGCTGAAGTGCTTTACTTATGCTTTCACCGCAAATTGAAAAAAGCAAACACTTCAACACTCATCCCCTCATCTGTTCATCTCTATTCTCACAAAAGATGAGACGCAGAGAGAGAGAGAGAGAGAGAAAGAGAGAGAGAGGGAGAACGAGAGAAATCTGGAATGAAAAGGGAGAGGCAGATGAAGCTCTGCACCGTGGCGTCCTCTGCTCAAGGACACGAGGTGTGGATCCTTACGGAGTGCTGTCACTGCGGCTCTGTTCCTCTACATCAGACGAGTGGATGTGTCACTGCGGCTCTGTTCCTCTACATCAGACGAGTGGATGTGAGACTGGGGCTCTGTCCTCTACATCAGACGAGTGGATGTGGGACTGGGGCTCTGTTCCTCTACATCAGACGAGTGGATGTGGGACTGGGGCTCTGTTCCTGTACATCAGACGAGTGGATGTGGGACTGGGGCTCTGTCCTCTACATCAGACGAGTGGATGTGGGACTGGGGCTCTGTCCTCTACATCAGACGAGTGGATGTGGGACTGGGGCTCTGTCCTCTACATCAAACGAGTGGATGTGGGACTGGGGCTCTGTCCTCTACATCAGACGAGTGGATGTGGGACTGGGGCTCTGTTCCTCTACATCAGACGAGTGGATGTGGGACTGGGGCTCTGGGGCTGGCGGCGTACCCTTTCTCCTGCTGCGTGTGTGTCCTCAAAGCCCCAATTTAGCAAAGACAGACCTCAAAGAGTCCCCATTTTTTCTCCTTCAATCCATAAACCCTCCCTTTTCACTGCTTTCTTTTGGAATCGCGATAATACATCTGTATTGTTCAGAGCAATAAGGCACCAGATGGATGGTAAATGCTCTCTCTCTCTCTCTCTCTCTCTCTCTCTCACTCTCTCCAAACAGACTGTTTTCCCTCCACATCTCCCCAGAGGAGAAGCAGACACTCCTCATCAAAACAAGCACGCTGTCTGATCAGACAAATCTGGTGCTGGAATGGGTGCTTATCTGGTCTCCGTAATACTGTTAAAAGAAGGCCATAGGCTTAAGCAAGGACGTGAAAACGCCACAGAGGTGAAATGTAATCAACAGTGGTGTTTCCATTACTTGCGAGCATCTTTAAATGCTTGTCCTGTTTTACACGGCTTGGTTTGTATGCCAACATTACCATTGCATCTCCATATGCAAATGAGGCTTCTTTTTGAACACATCACGGAGCGTATGTTGGAGTACAGATGATAATCGTGTGTTTGTGTGTTTATCTGTGTGTGGGTGTGTGTGTATGTGTGTGCAACTTTGGTGTGCTGCTGTGGTGTGTGTGTGTGTGTGTGTGTGTGTGTGTGTGTGTGTGTGTGTGTGTGTGTGTGTGTGTCAGTGGCCGTTAGTGTCTCCTTGCTCACACAGATGTGGGAGGAGGCGAGCCATCGTCAAAGTCATTCCCTGCATCTCGCAAATAAATTATTCAGATTTCTTGAAAACTCAAGCAGATGGAGGATCCACACTAACCAGCAGCAAAGCATAAGCAAAGACCAAGAAAGGTGGTGTCTTTTGCCTTCCTTGCTCTGCTCTGCACTGTTCATAGTGTTGCCAAAACAACATCAGATGAGTAGCAACAAGAACAGCAACAACGAAAGAGAGAAAAAGAAACATCTACACTAAGTGTACTCTCTCTCTCTCTCTCTTTCTTCCCTCCCCTTTGCTGTTAGTTCCTCAGACTTTTCAGCTACTTTTTCATCAACACAGCAGTCACGTTGCACAGACTGGTACATCTTTTGAGTGTCTTTCACAAAAGGTAGAAAGGTAGCAGTGGTGAAGTTAGACGTGTTCTGATGTGCATCCTCTGATGTACTTGAGTACACCAGCTGCTTTGTTGTGGGTTTGTCAAGAGGCACAGCGAGCTCCAGACTCTTTAAGGCACCCAGACGCCACGCCAAACATGTGGTATGTGCGGTTTCATCTGAACCCTGAGCGCCAATGTACTGTATGTATTGGTCTCAGCTTCAGTCAAGCTGACAAAGGTAATGGTGCTTTGTTAGGAGACTGAAAGACATATGCAAACAATGCTTTCTCCATGCTTGCTCCTAAAGGGGCAGACATCCTAGCCATATCTTCCAGTGGTGGCTTTGACCCTACTAGTCAATTTGGTGCCTTCTTGATGTCAGTTGGCACTGTAGTGTTGCATTATTCAATCATGCATGACAGTCAGAAGTGTATGAGCAACATAGCACCTCACTTATGAGCAGTAGAAGACACACCTTAGCTTTAGATGGCGCATAAAGGTGATGAGCTAATTGCCCGTGACCTCTCTGCCCGTGACGTTCTGTTTGAAATGGCAAATTAGAGTCCTGGAACTGCATGCTTACGGTGTGGTTCGTAATGATCTGCCAGTGTTAATTGAGTGAATGGTAAATCTCTCAGATCCTCGTTAATGATCCCCACTTCTGGCCTGCTATCACTCTCATTACTCTCAATTTATATACTGCCGCAGCAGGCTGAGGCAGAAGGCCTTATTAGCTGAGAATCGCAAGTGTGAAAAAGAAATAGCAAGTCTAGCCTGTTTTTTTTTTTTTCCATGAAAGCCCCTAGTTTCTCGGTCTCTCTTTTTTGTTCTTTTTTGGACTTTCTCTCATTTACTCTATCCTTCTCAGAGAATTGGGTATCGCACAAAGTATCCTCTGAAATTCCTCTGGTTTCACGGTGCTTGGGTGTGTTTCCGAGGTTCTGTCTTAGCCGAGGTACTGGGCCCAGCCGGGCTTTCTGAGGCGTTCGGGAGCGATTTAAGAGTCTGACAGCCTGTAACATGCCGCTCCACCCAAGATTGAGCAGCCCGAGCCTGTCAAACAGCCATCCAATCAAAACGCTTGTGCCGTCTGATGTGCCTGCCATCTGCCAAAGAAGGCCTCTCCTCTTGCATTTGGTTTTCTCTTTCCTTTTTCCTCTCCCTTATATGCCACAGTCCCTACTCCTTGTTAGTCCTCTCCTCTCTCATTCCCTCTCTCTCTGTCTCTCTCTCTCCCTCTGCTTTACACAATCTCTTTTTCTGCTGTCTCTCTCATTCTCTGCTCTCTTTTCCAATTCATTTCCACTCCACTCGCTCTCCCTCGCCTTCCTCTCCGACTGCACTTTTCCTCCTTCACTTTTTCTTTCTCTTTCCCCATCTCCTATTTCCCCATCCCTTCTTTCCTCCGCTACCCTCGTTCTGTCAAGCAGCATAATCCTTCATCAGCCTCTTCTAAGTCTCAGCACGTTTTCTTGGGGAGCGGGAGTATCACTGCTCCCTCTTTCTCCCCTTCCCTCTCTTTCCCTCTCTCTCTCTCCCTCACCCCTTTCTCTCTCTCTCTCTTTCTCTCTCTCTCTCAGGGACACATTTTACATTCCTGTATCCTCTTGTCTCCCTGCTGGTGCCTTAATCCAGGCTGGTATTCTGACGAGGTCTGGTTCCTTCCGTCTCTGAGTGTTGGGGAATGAACAGCTTCCTGTCTCTAATTGCATTAGAGAATCCACTGCTGTTAACGTCCACTCCAGCTGCAATAGAGAGGTCACCGTCTGTCACATACATGATATGTAATATACTGTAATATGTAGTGCTTAAAAATCCAAAAATCCATGCACAAACAAACAAACAAAGAGACATCATCCATTGTAAAATTTTTCCATAGGCTATATTCTCATTGGAGGCGCTGAATGGAGACCAGGTATTGTAATGTGGTATCTAGAGCAGCGAGCAGCTCGGCTTGATATTTAACCTTTTGTCTGGGGGTTTCAGCTATTCTGGTGTCCCGGTGGCATGTGCTTGCATGAGCATTTAAAGGAATGATGAGACAGAGAGAGAGAGAGAGAGAGAGAGAGAGAGAGAAAGAGAGAGAGAGAGAGAGAATCACTGTGGATTTGAGTACAGGTATGTTCTATGATGTGTGTGTATGTGTGTGTGTGTGTGTATTTGTATCTTTGTGAATGTTTCAGCTGTCCCCATTCATGAGGTAGCCAGTGAGATTAGCCTTGTGCTAAATAAAAGACAGAGAAGAGTCAGCCAGGGCAGCCCTGGATTAAACAGGCACCCTGAAGTAGGCCACACGAAAACACCACCGCCTCAACCACACCACAACACCACATGGCCACTACACCGCCACACACTGGAACTTGTCCTGCTATTTTTAATAATCCACCTGTCTCTGACATAGACACATGTGAATTCTCACTTCTGTCTGAGACAGAAAAAAATAATCAAATCGTGTCGTTCCCCACCAGCCTGTTTGTGGAATGAGAGAGAAAATAAAACATCACCCTCAAGTCTTGCTGTCACTCGTTTTTCACGCTTGGGAAATGTGATTTCATTTTGTCTCTAGCCTCTCCCCGCGGGATCAGCTATTGTTGAGTTGCTCGCTTGAAAATCGGTTTTGGCTGGAGAGCCCATGGAGATTTCCGCACTCTCTTTCGTATCACGATGATAATGCCTTTGAGTACCAGGCCGCGGCGTTATTACTGTTTACTCCTCAAACACTTCACGCAGTGGAGGCATATTGTGAGCTCCATTAAACCTGTGGTGGGGAGGAAATGTATTCATGTAATGTAATATTGATAGTAAGTCAAATATGCGTATACATGACAGCAATATATACAGAGAGAGAGAGAGAGTGTGCGTGCATTATATGTAATGCACAATAAAGCTCGTCATCCTGAGTATCATATCATTGTTTCACTGTGAGTGATGAGACCGAATCAGATGACCTATTGTACTTTTGCTTTTTGAACCTCGGTTCGTGGGAGGAGGTATCGGGTGATCTCCTTTCTGCCTGTAATTGGAACCTGGGCTTATGCTGGCATCTGTGTGTTTCAGAATATTATGCGCAAGTAGAGACACACACACATACACACACACACACACACACACACACACACACACACACACACACACACACACACACATACACATACTTACACATATGCTTTGATGCTGGTCTCCTAGTGCAGGGCCAACCAGGCAAAAGATAATACCCTTTTATTTTGGATAGTTTTATAGTTGATACCCTGTCATGACCTGATTTTTCTCCTAATACAAAAACAATCTGCGATGCTGTGCGGTGACATGCAAGATCACGGGATGCAAATGGGGTACAGCAGTTTGGTTTGTCTGCCCCCTTAGTGAATGAGAGAACTTCAGTTTCAATTCAAATTGCATTCAGAATGTAAACAAAAGGCAAGATCACACAGATAGCTTACTGAGAGAAAATCCACGTCACCCCCAGTGGAGGCCACCCAGAGAAGCAGAGGCAGAGAATCAGTGATCTGGATCCAATTAATTAGTGCACTAAATGTTTGTCAAAAACATGTTGCATTAATTAGTGCACTAAATGTTTGTCAAAAACATGTTGCATATAAGTCATTTCGAAGCGTATTCTAAAATGCATTTATTGGTTTTGAGCATCGTCGTGACTATGCAAATACTTCAAATCTGTGTTGAATCCACCAGGGGTTTTGAGGCTTTTCAGAATGGCATATTATACAGTGCTGACTCCATCTCATTCAGTTGGCATCTGTGCCTCCACTCTTTTGCTGTACCCATGGCCCAGAGGTGAGATGAAACGGCATGGAGGATCTGTACAGGGGGCAAACGTGAATGCACGCAGCTGATTGTCGCTGGCAGCAGTGGAAAAGCAAGAAAAAATAGTCATTTGACTCGAAGGAACAGCTTCGTGCATCATTGCAGCGCTGATGAAAGCACGGAGGTTCAGGCCTGTTTTATGGAGTTTTTCACTCATCAATGCGGTGGGGGTTCGACAGAGCTGCCCCAGGACTTATTGATCAACCCACCCACCCACAAATACACAAACATACACACACACATACACACACACACACACACACACACACACACACACACACACACACACATTTTAACACAGTGGCCTGTATCTGTGGCTTTGATGAATGCATAGGGCGTAGATGTCTAAACCATTGCTGTGTGTTGCTGCGTGTGGGGACCCTTTATTCCCCGTCGTGTCTCTGGCTCATTATGCCGTGGCCTTGGAGGAGCTGTGCTGGCGTAATTATGTGGTGTCGCAGCCTTTGGGGAGGGCGCAGGGCCGCCGATGCTCCCCTGAGTCGATGCGTTTGTGGCACGCTTGTCTGCCTCCGCTTCTAATGGCTAAGGGGTTGGCAGGGGCTCAGCAGCTGTTTTGGCCGTAGCAACGTCTGGCAGAGTGTGCGTGTGTATCTTTTTGTCTCTGTGTGTGTTCCTTTGTGCGTGTCTGTGTGTGTGAATGTGTGTGTACGGGGATGGAGTGTGTGTGTGTGTGTGTGTGTGTGTGTGTGTGTGTGTGTGTGTGTGTGTGTGTGTGTGTTGGCAGTGGTTGCTAGATCAGCTTTCCACTGTCGCAGTACTCATCCGCCTGTTCATGTTCACCAACCCAGAGAATGTGTATCTGTCAGTATTAGCTTACAGCTGAAATGACCAGTGTTCAAGGGGGATTTCCTGTTCCCTGTCTTCTCTAACAGGGAAATTAATCCTTGTGATTTACATGCACTGTGCCACTATTCAAATTATTTCAATTAAAATTGAAACAGTATCTTTCAGAATCTCTCAGAATGATTCTACTCTGTTCCTATTCCAATGTTATTAGTCATTAGTAACACCATCAGGACTCTACTGTGGTCTGTACTTACATATAAACCATGTTCTATTACCTTCACCCCTCAGTTGATGATTCCACCATCCATGATCTTTTCTCTGCACGGGGCACTTTAAGGAGAAGAAGTACATGTTGGTTGTTTATCTTAACAAGATCTTTAAAGCTCCATTGTCAGTTTCATTTGTAGGACACCAGCCATAGACCAATGGGGTAACTCAGTGTGATTTATTTCATTGTGTGGCTTCAGTCCAGTGCAAACATCTCCTTTGGCTCCATGCTTTTTGGCCCACATCAGCTACCTTACTTTCCCTTTCCTATTCTCTGTGCTGAAGTTGAGTGTGTGTGTGTGTGTGTGTGTGTGTGTGTGTGTGTGCTCCTCTTTCTCCCAGCGATAATGAAAGTGTGATGACTCTAGTTAATGTTCTTTAATTACTCTTTCTGCTGATTTGTAAGAGAGAAACCTGTGACTCTGAGACGAGGAGAATATCAAACGCCTCAAGGCCTCCTTACTGCTGCCTCAGAGATCAAGGGAGGAAGAGAGGGGAGGGAGGGAGAGAAAGAGAGAGAGAGGAGGACAGGGACGGAGAGAAGGAGAGAGACAAACAAGGGGAGGGAAAGGACAGAAAGAAAGAAAGAGGGAGAGAGAGACAGAAAGAGAGAAAGAAAGAGAGGAGTGGAAGAGAGAGAGGGAGACAGTGAGAGAGAGAGGATGGACCACAGGAGACATAATAGAAAGAGACACAGAGATCCAATGCAGTTGCCTGTGAATGAATCATTACACCAAAGGCTTTCTTACAAAACAATGGTGTATCTAAGTGATGTGCCAAAATACAAAACAAAACAAATGGCCTCTTTTGTATCTTCTGTAACCAACATTTGTATTTATTAATTACTGCATGTAAAAGCTGTGTGTTTACACAAGAGCCTCAAGCCTCTTGTGGAGGTGGGCTGTCAGCACTGGGAACAAACAGACCACAAAGCTTTGTGGACACCTTAGATTCAAAGTGAAATTCTGTAAAATAGTTCCCATCTTTTGATATGCAAATAATTTGTTTGGAAAGACAATCCATCCCTATAACTGCACTGCACTTGTTTTACTATATGTAGTGTTGTATCTATCTCCTTACCCACTGCTCCCAGAGCACCACTGTAGCAAGGCAGCTCACTGCTCCGGGTTAGTGTGTGCTTCACCTCACTGTGTGCCCATTGTGTTCACTATTTCACGGATGGGATGAATGCAGAGACCAAATTCCTGATTTTTACCTGATAATTATTTACTTCTATATCATTATTTTACTTTTACTATTATTATTATTATTATTATTATTATTATTATTATTATTATTAACAGTCACTGTTTTACATCATAGTGGCTCAAATGCACCTTTGTTTTTGTCTGTAAGTGTGTTTAAGACTGGCTGACAGATCTATCTATGTGCTTCTTTAATTGTGTGTGACCAAGGTTGTGAGTGTGTCTGTGTGTGTGTGTGTGTGAGTGTGTGAGAGAGAGAGAGATGGAGCGCGGCATGTGGCCTCATATGCCTCCTTGGTTCACCCGCTCTAGCGGGCAGCGGGCCGTGCCAGTGGGCAGTGCCCACACAGGGGGAAATTATGCCTCCTGACAGCCGAGTAATGCCAGCTAGGGAAGGGTGTATGCCAAGCACCACGACATTAGCAGTCACCTCACGCTAGCAAGCAGGAGCAGGCTCGCACACACACACACACACACACACACACACACACACACACACACAAAATCACAAATGCACATACAGTTCTCAGAATCAAATTAACACACACACACACACACACACACACACACACACACACACACACACACACACACACAAAATCGCAAATGCACACACAGTTCTCAGAATCATATTAACACAGACACACACACACACACACACACACACACACACACACACACACACACACACACACACACACACACACATACACACACACATACACACATTGTGCTAAGAACTGAATACACTCACACACATACCCAATTCTCAGAATCAAATGGTCTGTCTCTCTCTCTCACACACACACACACACACTCATCTCACACACAGATACATACACACAGTGCCCACAATGAACTCCCCACCACACACACACACACACACACATGACCACACATGGATTCCTCTACACTCCCTCAGACATCTCTCTCATCCCTCCCTTGGAACAATAAGCCCCATGCACGTGTGTGTGTGTGTGTGTGTGTGTGTGCGCGTGTGTGTGCGTGTGTGTGTGTGTGTGTGTGTGTGTGTGTGTGTGTGTGTGTGTGTTTGCACGCGCAAGCGCATTATAATTGGCCCCCAAGATCTAATTGCTGCAATAAATAAGCTATTAGTGTGAGGGGCTGTCATCTCTCAAGGACCCTGATTGGATGAGCCCATCAGCCGGGGAGATTTGCTGCGCACCTTTTGTTTCAGAGCACTGGGGGAAATTGGTTTCATGCTGATGCCATGCACATTCAGGCCGGGCGCCAGCGCTGAATGGGCGTTCAAACACTCCTCTATATAATCCCCACCCAGTAGATCCAGCCAGTGTTTCTCATTTTTGTCCGTTTTTTTTTTCTCTCCCTCAATCCACTCGTGGATTAAAGTACATTGACGTCGTTGGTTTTGACATGGTGAGGTCATGTTGGTTTCAGAAAGCATTTCGCTGCTCCGACTGCTTTTGAAGTGATGATTCATGGTCAATGGGATTTATAGAGTTTCCAATGTGTTTTAGAACAGGATTAGTGCTGGCTTGTTAATGAATTCATGTCACAGATGAAACTTCAGAAATGGTCATGTTTGGCAGTGGTTGAGTTCTGAAATATTCAATGAGATGAATAAAATAAATTCATATTCATAATAAGATTTTAATCAGGAACAACAAACGTTAAATTTCAGTTAGTCTGTGACGAGCATTTGTTAGCGTGCTATGACATGCCGTGACTCTATCGTGACCTGAAAAGGTTGACAGGCTTTCGTATGACCAAGGCTGATCTATTTGGTAGTTAAGTCATGTAAATTGCACACACGAGTCACTCACTTTCCAATTGTGTTTCTTTTCTGGTGTAGATAAGTGTTAACCTGACTCTCGCCAGATGTATTTCGAAACGAAATTCATCTGGCGAGAGTCAGGTTAGATAAGTGTATCTTCTCTGTGGTTCTCTGGGGCCATTCCAATGAGTGCATCGTTTACTTTCCCTTCCCTACTGCATTGTGTGTGTTGTCATATTGATGAACCGCTCCAGTACTCATTCTTGTGCAGGTATTAGTATGGCATCCCTGTCACTATTTCCTAATCTCTCCTCACTTACTGTGTGCAGCTTGCAGCTGTTGCTGTCCTTCCGTCTGTTTGAAATGTGACACACATGCATACACACACACACACACACACACACACACACACACACACACACACACACAAACACACACACACACACACACACAGACAGACAGACCGAGAGGCTCCCTGAAGGGCTTAGCAAGATGGTGCTCATTCAAAAGACTATTTGCACTTACCATACGTTCCTGACCTAGTTTCTGCCTCTCTCTTTCAAGCTTTCTGACTTCTGACTCTGACTACGAATTTTTCTCTTTCTATGTTCACCCTGTTCTCTCCTCTGTGTCTCTCCCCCTCTCATACACTCTCCCCCATCACACACACACACACACACACACACACACACACACACACACACACACACACACACACACACAGACACACACAGACACACAGACACACTTTGTGTAATCTGTCTTTTCCAGATCAATATTAGGCATGTCTGATCCATACTAGCAGCACTCTCTTCACTCTCTGTGCCACTGTATGCCCTGACACCTTGAACGGCACGTATTCTTCACCAGCAACACTGATATGACTGATAGGTCAACAGCAATCCCGACTGAGAGTTGATAAAGTGGCATTTCCGCGGCGACGGGTTACGAGTTCTGTGGCCAGCCGCCACTGATGTAATTACAAGAGGAGATGTGTGTGTGTGACAGCCTCAAAGATGGTAGGAGGAGATCAGAGAGAGGGACTGGGATAATCTGATGAGTGAAGTAGGCATAGTCCCAGGGTGACATTTCTGTTATGTGGTGTGTGTGTGTGTGTCTGTGTGTGTGTGTGTGTGTGTGTGTGTGTGCGTTGTGTTGTTGTGTTATTGTTTGTGTACCGGTATGTGTGTGTGTGTTATTGTTTGTGTGTGTGTGTGTGTGTGTGTGTGTGTGTGTGTGTGTGTGTGTGTGTGTGTGCGCATAAGATGACTTAGTTGTAAGGGAGAGACTCGTACTGTATGGAAGAGGAGTACTGCACCCCTGACCTTCTAATTCCCCGTGAAGAAGAGCTCACAGCCTCACACACTGCACTGTGCCAACAACAGAGAGGAGCGGAAGGGAGGTTAGAGGAAGAGAGAGAGAGAGAGGGATGAAGGTGGATAGAGAGTGACTTGTGAGTGTGAGTGGTAGAGAGAGATAGAGGAAAGGAGGCAGAAAGTTTGAGACAGAAGGGAGAGAGGGAGAGAGAGAGAGAGAGAGAGAGAGAAAGTAGGCGAGGAAATGAACAAGGGAGATGTCCTCCTCTCTCAGGGTCAAACCCCACACCCGCTCCTAGAGAGAAACAAATTGCAGCGTTCAACTGCTGCTGTGATTACAGATTACGTTGTTGTGCTGTGTCGTCTTTTTGACCGCCACACTGTTTATATCCAAATGCGCATTTTGCTCTGTACATCTGCCAAACCCTGTGATAGTGAGGACGCTGTGTCTTATTGAATAAATGAGTGGATGAGTGTGGGCTCTCCTGTGGGCTATGAGTGTGTTGATTACAGTTCCCCTTCACTGAGTTTTGGCTCATTTCAACTCCAGCTCAATAATGAAGGCATTACAATACCCTGTACTCTTATAAGATGATGCTACAGTATCTAGAGCATTTTTTATATGTTGTCCTCATAGGAGAGCCTTAAATGGTTTTACATTGAGTCCTTAACGTAGCTATAAAGAACTCATAACTCCCTTTAAGATATTGTTTTGCTTGTGTGGTTGTGGTGATGAGAGCAGGTCAATGTGTGAGTCAGTACTCTGCCACAGACTGGCCAGAGGAAACGACAGGTCCAAGAGTGCCTCACCTTCAGAGTGTAATTAGATTTAGAGAGTTGACCCCAACTCTTGCACAAGCAACAGTATCAGCTCCATGGTAACTTTCCACTGACCTATCTTGTGCTATCTGTCTCTCCTCATTTCACACACACACACACACACACACACACACACACACACACACACACACACACACACACACACACACACACACACACACACACAGACACACAGACACACCTGTTCCAGGAGGCCTTGTATGTTAGGGCAGTGTCTGTGTGTCAGTAGGTCACGCGCCATAGTCCACACGTCTCTCAATTATTCATGCCCCTCCTTCTGCTCCCCCCCCTCCTCCTCCTCCTCCTCCCCTCCTCCTCCTCCTCCTCCTCCTCCTCCTCCTCCTCCTCCCAGGTCCGTCCCCTGCCTGTGTCCCTCCGTGTGCGGCGGGGCGCTCGTCTGTTCGCCGCCATTAAATATGCATGCAGGACAAAGTCACATTCACGCTCTCCGCCTCATGTCTGTCTGCGTGCCTTTTCAAATGATACCTGATCCCTGGACCCACACACACAACCCCCCCACCCCCCCATCCCCCCCACCCCTGTCACATGAAGCCATTCCTGGAGATGGTGCCGCAGACAAAGAGGAAGAGGAAGAGAGGGAGAGAGAGAGAGAGAGAGAGAGAGAGAGAGAGAGAGAGAGGGAGGGAGGGAGGGTGACTCGCCACCTGACGAGTATTCAGTAGCAAGCCGTGTTACAAGCACAACACACAGACCCACACATGTACACAAACACACTCGCATACATACAAACACACAGGAACTCCACACCTTCACTGTCTATATATCACCCCCACTGCACATACTGTCAGACTTCTACACATTTGCGTATAAATGCATGCTTATATCACACATGATTCTCAAGGGCAAGTGTTCCATATAAGCTTTCACATACACATAGATGCGCTCAACTCCTAGGAGAGTGGTTTATAGCTTATATTCTTCTCTATAGCGAGTAGCTGTCAAAGACAGAGAGGCTTTCAAGCCTGCAAAGTGTGCTTGTGGTTGAGTGAATGGCTTGCATAAGGGGAGCTATTTACAGTCGTTTGTGCTCCATCCATATCTCCTTGGCCTCTTTCGTCATCTCATGTGTGTTCCCTGGAGCGCCTGACTTCCTGTGGCTTGCCGGGCTTCAGTTCCCAGAGGTGGCGGTGGGTGGAGGTGCCCAGGGAAGCGGTCTCTCCGTCCCGTCCTTCAGCTGTGTCCGGGCCGCTGTGTTCACACAGGGCGGCTATCCTCTGGCTGGGTGTCCTTGCGAGCGCGCTGGTTGGCCTCTACCAGAGAGAGAGGGGCAGCTTGAGTGATTCATGATGAGGCTCGGCTGGGCTGGGCTGGGTCGGGCTGAACACACTGGCTGGCTGGCAGTGCTCTCCAGAGCCCCTGGGGCTTGTGGCAGACATCCATCAAATCGGGGGCGTCGCTGGGAAGTTCCTCTTTACCCACAACTGATGGATGGAGCTCTTTGAGTGTGTGTGTGTGTGTGTGTGTGTCTGTCTCTATGTGTCTCTGTGTGTGTATGTGTGACTCAGCTTCCAGGGGCGATTGAATGGTGTGTTTGTTTGTTTGCATGCATGTTTGGGATGTGTGAACTGAGGGCTACCGCGCCCGCCCTAGTTTGCTTACATAAAGACTGAATGGGCTTTACAAGTGTGTAATCAATGACAAGAGAGCCCCTCACACACATTACACATAACATAACAGACATTGGAGGTGTCAAGGATGATGTAGTGGCTGTGTATTATATGCACACACACACACTAATCTCCTCAGATCTCACCTGCATGTCTGTAGACTGTCTACAAATCCCCCTCCCTCCCATTGACTCAGTTCTCCTCATTGTTTGTCCTCTTCTCCGTCCTCACCCCCCCCACACTCTCCCCCTCCTCTCTCTCTCCATCTTTCAGTCAGTGTTCTGTATGCATATGCATCCCTTTGTTTTCCTTTGAATAGATTCCTTTATTTGCCACTAAATCACTAAACCCCAGAAGGCTTCAAAAGAACCCAAGCAATTTTAATGGAGAGAAAAAAAAATGCTTTCGCTCGCAGACATTTGTTCTCACATCTGTGAATTATTTGTTTCTCTCCCCTCTTCTCTCTCTCTCTCACTCCCTCTTCTCTCTATTCTCTCTCTCTCTCCCTCCCCCCATTTCTCTCTATTCTCTCTCTCTCTGTCTCACACTTTCTCCGTGTGTCTCCTTTCTTACATCACATCTCTCCATGTCTATCCTGTGTTAAGACTGGCTTGTCTCTGATCTCCATCTTCTGGCTTCCTTCTTATCTCCATGCCTGGCCTGATGTGTCTTCTCCTGACTCTTTCATCATGGCACACTCCACAGACTGGTTCAGCTTCACCCCCCTTTGCCTTCCCACCCCGTCCCTTCCCTTCACCACACTCTGTGTTTCTTTTCTTTGTATTAGCGACGCGCACGCACGCACGCACGCACGCACACACACATACACACACATAGTCATACACATATACCCCACACTGTTGTGCATCATCTCAGTAACAAGCTGCTTAATGTCTCTGCAGAAACGGAAAGTCAGGCCATTTAGTGAGACAGTGGACTAAAGATGCTTTTAGCCCTAAAAATATCACCCTTCGTGACTAGGGCTCTATTTTGACCAACCTCCTCCGACGGAATTGCGGTGTCTTCCCGGATAGTGATAACCTAATCTGGGCTGGACGCGGCGCGACTCTGCTGCTTTTTGCCTGTTACGTAAGCTCCAGAGAGAGAGAGAGAGAAAGAGAGAGAGAGAAAGAGAGAGAGAAAGAGTGGCGTTGGGTGAGTCATGCGTGATCCGGAGCTAATACAGGGAGGCCAGGGAGACAGGAGAGGAGAGCGGCTGATTGGCTGGTGCTCGAGCGGCAACCCCTGGCCCTTTCCCTGTGTGATGCCCGCACTAATTTCCCCTGATTTCAAGAGCATGTGGAGGTTTCACACCTCTTCTCTATGCACGACATCTGTTCACCAGGCAGTGGTGTGTGTGTGTGTGTGTGTGTGTGTGTGTGTGTGTGTGTGTGTGTGTGTGTGTGTGTGTGTGTGTGTGTGTGTGTGTGTGTATGTGTGTGTGTTTAATCCATTTGCCTAACGTGTCTCCTTTATTAGCAGCAGTTATGCAAGCACAGGTTGAGAGAGAGAGAGAGGGAACAAAGCAGAGGTGAAGAGGATGTGGAGAAGCACACAAAGTCCCCTCCCCAAACACACACACACACAAAATGTATACACACACACACACACACACACACACACACACACACACACACACACACACACACACACACAAATCTACTTTCAAACACACACTTGGCTCACACACACCCCTTGCCTTACGCACAGCGCACAGACACATGAAAGCCGCATGCGCAAGTCGGGCTGCAGCACGAAGCCGTGTCTCATTTGCAGAGGTTCCCGGCCCTTTGTCTCCTTCCTGGGCTTTGGACTCCTAATGTGGCAGCACTGTGCGCTCAGCGGAGAGCCCGCTTTGACACTTCCTTTTCGTCAGGCCTGCACACAGTGGCGGCTGGGGAGGAAAAAAGGCCCCTGTCATGTCTGTCATGTCTGTCATGTCTGTCATGTCTGTCATGTCTGTCATGTCTGACACCATTTCCCCCCGTCCTCATTTCCACACTCTCGGGGTCCGCTAACACTTCCTGTTGATCTGCGGCCGGAACTAAAGAGGAATGGAGTAGTGGCAACTACTTTTTTCATAACTCTGTGAGAAGAAACTTATCGAGGAACTTGTGAAGTTTTAATAGACTTTCTCAGCCTCGGGCTGGATGGTGGTAATTTGAGGATGTGTGTGGTTCCGGTGCTTCCCAACAGGGGGCAGCAAAGAGGCAGAAAGCTCACGTCAAAGTGACTGCTCAAAAAACTGCCAGTGAACATGCAAATTTAATTTATGCTCGGTCTCTCAAGGGTTGCAAGGAAGCATTTGAAATGTGAGTGGAAAGATGACGAAAGCCGAAGACAAGTGCTGCACTCTCAAGCTATGCTTTTATGCAGTGAGCTAAAGAATTTGAATTTATTCTCCTTTTGCAACAGTTGAGGTTTACACCCTGGCCTTATTTGCCCAAATCTACTAACAGGAGACAGCAGGGCATGTAAACAGCATGTTTACACCGGACATCTTTTCTGCTTTAGAAAGACATACATATTTTTTTTTTTTGCATCAAACAACTAAGACCGATAATTCTGCAAAGCACACGGTTTTGGAAGATGCAGACAAGAAGACTGAATAGACTGAAGACTCTTGTGCTTAATGGCTGAATCAGCTAAGAGAAATATTTCTCTTTGGCCTTGTGTTAATCCTGATGCCAAAGAGTTATGTGGAATGGGCAGTTAAATTTAACGGGCCCATGTGTGAGAACGTGTGTGTGTGTGTGTGGTGGAGGACTTGAAATATGCCCTGCAGACAGGCAGCAGAAATGGAGGGAATGCATCAATCACCCTTCTGAGGAGCCCGAGGGGGGTTAGTGGCCAGCGGAATAGCCTGTGAAACAGTAGGCTCTTCCTGCCATGTAACGAGCTGGGCTGGACAGTGCCACACGGAGAGGAGCAGCGGAGAGGAATCCACGACACCCCCCCCCCCCCCTCCTCCAGTCTTGCCAGCGCTAATTGTCTGGTAATGGTTGGCACTGCCCACCTGCTGCCCATAGAGTCTTGTGGTGATTGGAGGACTTGTCAGTGCCACCCGATACAGAATGGTTTTGGGGTTGGGGGAGGTTGGTTAAGTGAGGAGGGGAAGGGGGGGGGGGGGGGGTGGGGGGTGGTGGTCATGTGTCCGAGTTATCCGAGACGCTTTTGCAAGGAGGGGCGTGTGGGTGATGAGTAGCTGGCAGATTAGGGTGTGGGCGGCTGAGGCGAGTGGCTGGGGGTGGGGGGTGGGTGTGTGGGGTTGTTTGGTAGCTGAAATCAGGCTTGCTGTGTCAGTCAGTGTTCAATAAAGGTTTGGCATTTGAAGTGGGGTCTGTCTGAACCTTTGAGCCAGAGGTGAGTTTGCAGTGTGGCATGGTGGCGACAAGCTGGGTTTAAGGGGGCAGTGGCTGCGCCCCAACCCACTAACAGGAAACACCACATAGACACACAGGCGGCAAGCATGTGGGGCACTTGTGTACTGTAATAGAGTGGACTGTGTGTTGATGTAGCACGAGCTGTTTACATACCTACCCATAACATTTTAGAGGCAGCATGATTTGTCGCTGGTTTCTTTAACAATGGATTTTTATGACTCGATAAGCCTGTCACCATGTGACATGAGCAGGCATGGTGGCTGAGAGGTTGGTGGAGATTGGTGATAGATATGTTTACTCTTTATGTCCTGACAGTGTTCTCAAACAGGGATCAGCTAGCTCATCTTCGCTCGGACACTGGAGTTTCCTAATAGAATTTGAAATGTATTGATTTGAAACTCAATAACATTTCAGAGATGTGCTACAATTGAATTAATGTCCTTTCTCCCTATTTGGTAGGCTCTGGCATCAAAATACACATGTATTTATTCCTTTCTTGTTAAAACAGAAGGTATTGAAATGGTAAAGGTCCCTGAGCTGGCCATACGGCTATTTGTGTGTTTATTTCTGTATATTATTTTACTGTATGACACTTATTATTTCTACACAAGGTCTAGGTCTAAACATAGTCTCCTGGCACGCATCTGTATCTTTCTGTCGGACATGTCCCTCTTCTGTGATCGAATGTGACATGTGTAAAGATTCACAGATAGGATCAAATCAGCCGTAGCTTTATCGCACCATATCATGCCCTTGCTGCTTAACATATTGATATCCTTTTTTGTGAGTGACTGTGCTCAAGAAAGCTTTATCTTGAGGACCAGTAACCTTTCCCAGTATTGTAAAGATCACTGACCACTGACATTCTGATGGAATAACCTAATTTTCCCTTTGTTTCTCTTAATTGTTGAAGACAGTAATGACTTGACTTAGGAAACATAATGGTCATCTTTGCTCCTCACAAAACGATGTCCACTTGCTGTTGTGTGTTGTTGCTTTTCTCCTTTCATCAGATAACAGTGTCTAAACAACAGGGCCAATTAGTCTGTGGGCTGGTTGAGCAAACCACATCATGTGCATGAATAGATAAATAAACAAAAATATCTAATTTTCATCAATCAAGGACAACATTTGTCTGATTCTAATCAATAAGAAAGCCATGCAGTCTTTAGAAGAGAATCATTTTCTACTACACACTGATTAGTGTAAGTGATTCTTTGATCGATACTATACATGTGTGGAACAGATTCAATAAAGGAACAACCATTAGATCAACCACCTCTCTACTAAAATCCTAATTAAGTACTAATCTACACACTACTACAACTACAACATTACAAGCAGCACTGACTGAAGAACAAGCCAAGTTTAATCCCTCTGTTCATAGATGAGTGGTTTAAATGAAACTTTGCGGATAATCAGTATTGACAGTTGTAAATGAATAAAATAAGAGTTTGAATTTGGTAATAATCAGCCTTGTGCTTGTCTCTGTGCAGGTGTGTGGTGCAGTGATCCGGCACCAGTGAGGAAGAGCGGGGACATGGCACGCCATCCCAGCCTGGCTCTGCTCGGCCTGCTGCTCCAGCTGCACGCGGCTGCGGTCCTGTCCGAGGCCGCGGGCTGCCCGCTGCGCTGCGACTGCGTGCCACAGCAGAAGTCGGTGCTGTGCGCCTACAAGCGTCTGAGCGCCATCCCGGAAGCCATCCCCGCCGACACGCGCCTGCTGGACCTCAAGGGCAACAAGCTGCGCTGGGTAGAGCACGGCGACCTGGCGGCGTTCGGGCGCCTGGAAGAGCTGGACCTGAGCGAGAACAGCATCAGTGTGCTGGAGCCCAACGCATTCGCCGAGCTGCGGAGCCTGCGCATGCTGCGTCTGCGTGCCAACCAGCTCAAGCTGGTGCCCATGGGGGCCTTCTCACGCCTGGCCAACCTCACCACACTGGACCTGAGCGACAACAAGATCGTCATCCTGCTGGACTTCACCTTCCAGGACCTGCACAGCCTACTCAACCTGGAGGTGGGAGACAATGACCTGGTGTACATCTCCAACAAAGCCTTCCTGGGCCTGGTTGGCCTCCGGGAGCTTACCATCGAGCGATGCAACCTGACGTCCATCTCGGGCCAGTCGCTGTCCTACCTGCGGAGCCTGGTGACGCTGCGGCTGCGCTACCTCAGCATAGCAGCCCTGGAGGAGCAGAACTTCCGGAAGCTGGGCGGCTTGCGGGGACTGGAGATTGACCACTGGCCCCTGCTGGAGTACATCTCCCCGCACAGCTTCCAGGGCCTTAACCTGTCCTGGCTGTCCATCACCAACACCAACATCACCACCGTGCCCACGAGCGCGCTCCGCAACCTGGTCCACCTCAGCAGCCTCAACCTATCGCACAACCCCATCTCCGTGCTGGAGTCCTGGGCACTGCGGGACCTGCTGCGCCTCAAGGAGCTGCACATGGTGGGCACGCGACTGCTGCAGGTGCAGCCGTACGGACTGGGAGGCCTGCGGCAGCTCCGGCTGCTCAACCTGTCCGACAACGGGCTGGTGACGCTGGAGGAGGGCTCCTTCCACTCGGTCAACACGCTGGAGACGCTGCGGGTGGACGGCAACCCTCTGGCCTGCGACTGCCGTCTGCTGTGGATCCTGCAGCGGCGCAAGACGCTCAACTTCAACGGCCACGCGCCGGTGTGTGCCGCGCCCGTGGAGGTGCAGGGCAAGTCGCTCAGCGACTTCTCCGACTCGGCGCTCTTCGACCACTTCACGTGCCAGCGGCCAAAGATCCGCAACCGCAAGCTGCAGCAGGTGAGTGCGCGCGAGGGCCAGCAGGTGTCGTTCGCGTGCCGCGCCGAAGGCGAGCCGGCGCCCATCATCTTCTGGATCTCGCCGCAGCGCCGGCGCATCACCACCAAGAGTGCCGGCCGCGTCACCGTGCTGCCCGAGGGCACGCTGGAGATTCGCTACGCTCAGATGACCGACAGCGGCACCTACATCTGCATCGCCAGCAACGCCGGCGGCAACGACACTTACTTCGCCACGCTCACTGTCAGCGGGCTGCCTCTGGACGCCGCCCTGGTGGTCAACCGCACGTACTACGTGGGCGACCTTAACGACACCAGCCTGAACGACACGCGCGTCTTCCTCAAGTTCACGCTGGACCTCAAGACCATTCTCATCTCCACGGCGATGGGCTGCATCACCTTCCTGGGCGTGGTGCTCTTCTGCTTCCTGCTGCTCTTCATCTGGAGCCGCGGCCGTGGCCAGCACAAGAACAACTTCTCCGTGGAGTATTCCTTCCGGAAGGTGGACGGCCCCTCGGCCAGTGGAGGCCAAGGAGGCGCCCGGAAGTTCAACATGAAAATGATCTGAGGAAGAAAAACATGGTGTGAAGATAAGCCACGGGACTCTACTGTTACCTCCATAGGTAGACAGGGTACATGTGAAAAGCCACAGCTTAAACTGCTGATATGACTGTTTTCCTGCCCTGTGCATATTTTTGTGAATAGACTTTGATCATTTTAAGGATCTCCGATTTCTAGTAGGTCTTCTATCAACTCTCTTTTCACCTGTTGCATCATCGTGAGAGCCTTCTCGTCCGCAGAAGGCTCTTGATCATCACCAGCTAGAGTCAGGTTTATGATGTCAGTAAGTCACAGGTTGTTTACAGTGGCCCCAGAACCACATTAGTCAATTGCTGTTTGTAGGGTAGGCTAGGCCTGAGGATATGCCACTGTTAGCATAAACATATAAGCATACCCATGTCTAAGTGTAAATGTGAAAACTCTCAGAGGAGGAATAAGGGATATTATTTATGATTTGCTTTAAAAAAAAGAAACAGATCTGAGGCCTTAGCTAAAGGTGAAGACTGTACAAACTCAAAGACTAGGGCTTGCTCTCTTTGAAGGACTTTTATCATTCCAGCGGAGGAAGTAGAAAGCAATCTCCATAATGCTTACGATGCATTACCACAGGGTGCTCTCTGGATGCCAAGGAATTGCCAATACTTCTCAAAAGTTCCTCCGACAGTAACTTATTTTGTAATAAGGCCCTCCTCAATGGAAACATACTAATGTTCTGCCCCGATCCTGAGATTAGGGGAGTGTTGTTCCTGGTGCCATCTTAAGAGATATTGATTGAACTGGAAATCTTTACCTGAAATGTAATAGATTTGGCTCATTGGCGTGTTGTTTAAGATTCTGCTTAAAATCTTGATGTTATGGTCACATGACAAAGAAAAGTTCATTGGCCCTAAAGTATGGTTGACCAATAATTCTATTCCAGACTGAGATTTCAAGTTTGTTAGTATCTCTTGAGTTGGGAAGTGAAGTTATAAGCCACACATTTAGGACTGTCAATCAGGTTAGTGTCATATTGCTATGTACGCTATCCAACACTGCTCAACACTGCCAAAATAGATGCCTCATTGTGATAAAAAAATCCCTCACATGCAAAGCATTGTAGGCAAGACTCCTGTCTTCAATCAAGCCAAGGAGCAAGAAATGCTCCACACCCAAACTATCTCTCTTTCACGCACACATCCCAAGACTATTTATCTTTCACAGTCAAACATGCACACACATGGATAGACAGACAGACAGACAGACAGACAGACAGACAGACAGACACACACACACACACACACACACACACACACACACACACACACACATACACACACACACACACACACACACACGCTCATGTGAGGAAGTGAAAACTTCCGTATGTGTCCAGACAGATGTCCTCCCTTTTACATACCCAGCAGTAAGTAAAACCTTACTGTGCCATGCCAACACGTCTGGTATCTAAAGGTGTACAGAAATGTGGACCACTGAACATGTGTTTTGTACATATGGCTGTTGTGAGTGAGTGTACAGATTTGTTGTGTCATTTTGATATTCTGTAGTGATTGTGTTTGATCTGTTAAAGGTTTTGTCACAACAAAGTAATATTTCAAATGTTCTACTTTTCAGTGGAAGTGCTTTCAGTGGTTTGATATTACAAAATGGCTCTCCTGTGAAAGTTTTGATAGTAACTACAGCTGATTTCTTTTGTAAAGATATGGTCAAGGACATAGGCCGCCTCTCAGACTCATCCCAGCCTTTAGAGCCTGTGATCTACACTGCGTCCCATTCCGAATCCTGCTGGACTTTCAATACCTAATTTGAGTGTGTAAGTGCATTCACACTGATAATTCTGGCAAAAAGCACTGCACTGCAAGTATGCAGATGGTGCACTCAGAATGGTCAAAAACTTAAGTGTGGAAAGCTGGACACTTTTCACGCTCAACAGTCGCCATCTTGAGTATGTAGCAGAAGGGAAGGGGCCATTTTGAGGGAGCTGGAGTTGTGGTGGAAAATGCATGCTACAGATGTACAAGGAAGATATAACATTAAACTGTTGAGTTGAAATTCACACACTATGCCATAGTGCAGACTGCCAGTACACTGCATGACAGTGTACTGGCAAAAGTATGCAGAATGGGACGCAATACTAGACAGCGTATATATGTATCCCATGACCATTCAGGCAAGCATCATTTGGTGCTGTTTTGAAAAAGCTGGCTTCTCATCGGAAATCTCACAGGAACCCAATCACATGACAAAAATAAATGATTTCACTCCTAAAGTCGTCTTCCATCTTAGTTGTCTTTTTTGCACAGTAACTCAGTATTATAATATACTGTAGGCCTACACATAATTTAACCATCAACTGCCACCAACTCTGAAACAAAGCAAGCAAGTTATGTGGTTCTCAAGGGTACTGTGAAACTCTCTTATACAATACGAAAGGTTTAATCTTGTCTATTCCACTGATTTCAAAAGAAAGCACTTTAGTCCTTTGAAATTCTATGTTGATTTTTAAATGGATATACTAAATGAGCAATAAAAAACAAATGCCAAAAAAGGAAGGGGTCAATTATTCTGTTCCAAGACACATTTTGCATAGTAAATTATGCAGCTGTAAGAGGAAACTTACACTTTAAAGGAAGCAGTTAGTTGCAGCTCACTGTAGGTTTACGGCAATGACAGTCATTGGTTTACTGTATCTCTACTGCCATCTCTTGGCTAAAGGTGGAACTGAATATGTGGTTCCATTACTTCACTTTAAGCATTTTTCCAACTTCAAAAGTTCAGTAATTTTCCTGCAACGTTGTTTTGACATTCACTATCCAAATAGTGACAGATATTGGCGAAAAAACAAACCTAAATACCGATATGATTGGTCTCCAGAGTGTTGTGGTTAACAGTCCATGAGCCAGCGGAGAAGTTGGTGCCATGAGAGGGCACCAAACCAAACCTGTTTTATTTTGTTTGTCTATGCCCCACATGACAAAAATGTGCACTATACACTATACCTCTATATTGATGGCTCTACTAAGACTTCAGCTGTGAGTCTGAGATGTCCATAATGCATTTTTGTGTTATAGACACAAATAGCTATCAGAAATTAACAACAAAGTTTGGTGCCCTCAGTTAGCACTGATCGGCCACAAAATGGGCCTCTGGCTCATGGACTATGTGTAAATATGCCTAAACTACAAAAATAATTCTCATTTTTAGAAATGAGACAAGCAACAAAATGAACAGAGAAAATTGTGATGGGAAAATTATTTTAATGACATGTCACAAATCACAAATCTTCAAATGTGCACATGTTCATGAAGATGTTCACATTGTTGGGACTGGATAATCGACATGATATCTTCAGTGACTTTTCCTCATCATTAACCTCACGATAATGTTTTGTGTTACACTTTTTTTTTTATTAGATTGTACATTGAAACAACAATGAAAAGTAAAACCTCAACAACCTCATCATTTCATAATTATGCACACACATCCAACAGACGTGGATAACAGAATATCCATCTCAAACATGTTTAGTTGAATTTCCAAGGAGATAAATTCTCCTCAGTGCTTCTTTGATCCAGGTAAAGCAAGGCCATACATAGGCCTAAGCCAGTTTGTTACATTACATCACAACACAAGAAAAAAGAAAAAGAAAAGCTTTATAGTATGGCCCACAAAAAAGGAGGGTTAGCACTTTGAACTGTGCTCTCTCTACAATCCTACTCTACACAACATGGCAGCTGTTGGTTTGACTTAACACCGTGTCCTAACAAGCGAGCATTAGCATTAGCGACAAAATCAGCCTTGTTTGTTTTCAATTGGAATGTCCATACTGGATGTGTCAGACGCTCGCATGCGGTTGGGATACGCTGTAAGTCATGTTACCATTATTGGTAGTAGTTGTGACACATCTCCAAATCAATCATAACAGTCTAATATCTCATGTCATTAGCTTGTCAAAGCATAATGCAGCCACGCCTGTAATGCCTGATTATGGTGACATGACACTTTTACATCACTGGACACTGATAGACAATTCATGGTAGCAAATGACATGCCATGACATGATGATGACATAGTTACTGTATGTCTTAAAAAGGGTCTGAAACAAGAATGGCACTTAACTTAACTGATATTAGCTGATAAATGATTGAATGTGAGGGCTTGTAAGGGCTCAAAATGCTATCATCAGGAATAGGGAAGCATCTGTGACATACCACGTTAAACTGATAACTCCAAAACTTCACTGCATATTATTTACACTTCATTGCAGTTGTTTACCGTGCTTTTGTGTGCTATGCACTCTAATGCACACTAATTCCCAAATACAGAAATTTGACAGTGGGACAGCCTTAAACCCCACAGACCCTCAAAATTTGTCAGTGTCAGTGGACTTCTCGCTGACTTCACTCTTCTTCATTAAACATCCAGCATGCCTTCAATACACAAGAAAATTCCAACCCATTCACATTCCACCTTTCTTAAGAACATCTTCAAATTCAGATCAATCCACAAATTGTTCTTACACAGTTAATACATATTTTTTTATGCAGATTAAAATGAAGGAGTTAGAATTAAGATTAAAACAACTGCCATTGGAATTAAGGTTTGAATTTCACACAATCCTCGGACAAAATTAAACCAAACCGATTACTCAGTCTCCAAAATAAACAGCCTTTGTCAAATGTTAGCCTCCTGCAATATCCAACTTCACCTTATTTCAATATCTCACTTAAACAGATACCAGCAGTAGCATCAAAGCCACAATAATAACTAAACCCTTAACTCTATGTTCTCTCACTCTTCAATTCTTCCCACCACCATTGTGACCGGTCTTCACATTAAAGTTATGCACACTCTTCAAACAACTACCGCAACTACCGTTGAAGCAAAAACATGGCTGATTCATACATACAACAGAGAGCTATACGTAAAGAACTCTACCAAACCCACCAGGGTTTGTTGAATGACACCTTCTCGTTGCCTTTGAGAACAGGAAACCATTTTAGTTGCTTCTACCCTGTGAGACTTTACTAGTTTTTGTAGCGTTTCCTAAGCTTTTGCTTGAAGAATCTGCCCACAGCATCAGTGAGGTGTGAGTGAGGTGTTGTATTGGCAGTTTCATGCCAGAGATACTAATTAACCACAATTAGGAAGACTGCATAAGGGGTGGAGGTTTAACGATTTTTCATAAAACTTCACTTTCGAATTCATATGAATCAAAAAGCCAGGATAGAGGGGCTGAGAGAATTGTGTCTGCACTCGGTGGAGGAGGCTCATGGTGTCAGCGACGCTAAAGAAGGCCAGGACGCCTGCCCTGTGATCCACATACACTCCTACTCTATTGGAGCTGGGTACAGGGTCGGGGATGGGGATCTCGATCTTTTCATTGCTGTGCTTGAACATATACTTCGAGGGAGAACAGCGCAACCTCCAGGAGTTAATGCTTGAGCCGAACTTGGAGTCACTCCCGCTCCCTTTCCTGCTGATGTTTTTGTACGAGACGGCCAGGCCCACCCCGCTCTCCCCGCTCCACTCCACTTCCCAGTAGCAGCGGCCAGTTATGGCCTCTTTGCACAGCACCTGCGCGGGGTTCAGGAACCTTTCTGGGTGGTTCGGGTAGGACTGGACCTTCATGGTGTTGGAAGCCTCCTTGCAGCCCTCGGACAGACAGAGACAGTTGTTGGCTGTGTTGAGATCCATTGTAAAATTGCCGCAATCTATTAGGGATAGGAAACGACACATAACAAGTTACACGATTATCTTATGTGCAAATAAGTAATCAACACCGGAATGCGGTACATTGGACAAGTCAGCCAACGGTACACCTTGCAATTCTACAGATGCAAATGAATGAATAGTCCAACTGTTTTTGTACTTTACTTTTTATTCATTGTACTAGAAGTAATGAAGACTTACATTGTAAGTACTCATCTTTGGCACGTGGTTCTGGGATGAGATGCACATATGTCGCTTTGGAGAAAAACAGTCAGAATGGTATGATTAGGAGTGTTGCCCCTTTCTGAATGGCAATAGTTGCACATATTCAGAACATGTTACTTCAGAATTGATGAGAATAATTTGATGCATTATTTAAAAACAGGTGAGAACTACTTGAGATAGTATTAAAAAAATAGGCATACCACTTCCATACACTTTCACTAATTCCTCTGTACAAAAACTGTCTATTCTTTCTTTGAGATAAGAGATAGTCCTCTTCAAGTCTGCCAAAGGTCTGCTTTGGTGAACAGGGATTTGTGGGATGTCTTCTGGTGGAGGAGTTGCACATAGAGACTGGTAACTCTAATGAGTCAGAGAGAGAGGTAAAGAGAGAGGGAGAAGAGAGGGAGAAGAGAGGGAGAAGAGAGAGAGGTAAAGAGAGAGGAAGAAGAGAGGGAGAAGAGAGAGAGGTAAAGAGAGAGGGAGAAGAGAGGGAGAAGAGAGAGAGAGAGAGAGAGGATGAACAAATGAATACAGAAGTACATAACCTCTTCAAATATGTATTCAACTGAGTAATTCTAAAGAGTTTTCTGCATCTGAAAGCACCTCATATGTAGGTGACGACATGACTGGGAACGTTACCTGCAGGAAGCGAACATGATCCTCTGTTTGCGCCAGCTCGGCCAGCTCGGCATCCCTCTTCTTTAGCTCACCGATTTCCTTCTCCAGCTTCTCCAGGAGACCTTCAGCTAGACCCAGCTCGGTCCTCTCCTGGACTCTGATCAGCTCCTTCATCTCTGTTCGCCTTCTCTCTATCGAGTGGATGAGCAAGTTGAACATCCTCTCGTTCTCCTCCACAGCTGCCTGCGCAGAGTGCTGTAGGAAAAACAGGACAGAAGGAGGGGTGTCTGTTAGGAATGCAGTGTTCAGAGCGCAGTCATGGAGTCTGAATGGAGACACAGGCCCATGGGCTGTTTGAGCAGGTCTGCAGTTGATGTCTATCCCCCTAGTCGATCTCACCTTGAGAGTATCCATGGCTCCTTTTAGCTCCTGCAGCTCTTTCTCTCGCTCTTGAATCCTCTGCTGGTACAGGTCCTGAGTCTTCCCAAACTCTTGCTGCGGACATGGGAACAATTCACCAAATTCAGGAGCAATTCAACTTTTTGAATTGGTACAGTGGCATCATGGACTTCTCATATGCCTTGTCACTGGCCATGTCTGTATATAAAACGTTCACTGAGTCCACCAAGCATTTTTCATTTACGTTTACCAATGGCCCCTATCCTAGAGCTATTTCAACTTGAATCTTAAAAGGCCTTAATCATTTTTTTTACACATGTCACTTCTGTCAGATTGATTGTAATTTATCAGTCAAAGCAAGTTTTAGTCACAGAATGTTCTGGCATTACTCTTTCCAGCTTTAGGGGATTAGTGTTCGCTGGAGAGAGCACAACACCCTGAGGGTTTCCAGTGTGGCTCAACAAGTTACCAGACGTGATAATAGATAAGATTAGTCGTTGACTGAAGCTGTTTGGAATATATATCATACCATTTTGATCTTTATTCTACCCAATTTGAGAAGTGCTTTTAGAATGTGGATTAGTGGGTCAAAAACCTGTTTTGTATTATTGGCCTTTTTGGACCTTTGCATTTTTCCCTCCCAAAGCAGGACAGAAAGTCCACCTGCTTTCATGAGTCATTCTTCTGGGCAAATGGCACATTTATAACTGATTTTGTCAATATCAACATAATATCACTATAATGAATAATTTTAGACTCACCTGTCTCTCAGCTCTCTCTTTTGCAATTGGTACTATGTCATGGCCTTTGTGTTCATCCATTGCGCACTGTATGCAGATTAATTTTTTGTCAGTGCAGCAGAACACCTCCAGAAGTTTGTCATGAGGAACACAGAGCTGGTCCTCCAGGTGTGCAGTGGCCGGCACTAATTTGTGTTTCTTCAGCCGAGGAGTCTCTAAATGGGGGAGAACGTGAGCCTCACAGTACGAAGCCAAGCACGCAAGGCAGGATTTGATAGCTTTAAGTTTCTTCCCAATGCAGAAGTCACACGGCACGTCGCCAGGTCCGGCAGAGCAGTTGTCATCTGGAGGTTCCTCTGGAACATCTTGAGGGACTTCTGCAGTCTTCAGTCTCTCCACCATTTCAGCCAGTATAGTGTTGCGCCCAAGGAGCGGCATTGAATCGAAAGTCTGCCGGCAATGAGGACAACTGTAGCCCTCTTCCACTTTGCCTGTGCCCCAGTAGTCAGAAATGCAGTTTGTACAGTAGCTGTGTCCGCAGGGAATAGTCACCGGGTCCTTGAGTAGGTCCAGACAAATTTGACAGCTCAGCTGGTCCTGAGCGACCGCAAAACTCGGCTCTGCCATTTTCACAGCAAAGACACCCACACCGTCACTGAGATGAAATGAAAAAGCAAAGTGCAAAAGAAGAGTTTTCTCACGAAGATGTGGGCGTGTTAATTAAGGCAGGGATTGAGGCAGGGACAGCTTAAATGCCCTCGGAGTTTAAGACGATATGAAACTGGTTTGGTCCATGAAACCTGAATGGCCTGCAGTCATTGGAGGCGGGGTGGGGAAAAGTCATTTTCCACCTCACTGCAGGTGTGTGCAGGTAAGAGAATGGTAGTATCTGACACAGGAATGTCACTTAAAAGATTAGCCAACTGATCATGCAGAACCATGTGCTTTTTCTATTCCAATGTAGGCAGGGTTCTAAATTAACTTTTTTGATCACCAGCCAATGTGTCTTTCTAAAGTTACCAGCCAATCAGAATTTCCACTAGCCATTTTGTTTTTGGTGAAAATAAGAGAAATTATGAGTGCCACTGAATGCATTTGATCATTTATTAACATTGTTGACATGAACACATCCAACAAAATATACACAGAAAGTGCAAACACTTCATTTCAAGTTTGGGATCTATCTATCTATCTATTTCTCTGTTGATATCCTCATCCCCTGCCTCATTCCTTTTCTCGCCCACAGAAGTCTGTCCTAACCACCACCGCATTTTGTTTAATTTTAACTTTTTAACTTTACTTTACTAGGTAACTCCCTCCTCTTTCAGTCTATACTCCCTGCTCTGGCTCCGTTCGTTCTTCTTTTCCCTTGTGTTTTCTGGTAGATGCTCATGGGAAATGTAGAAAGTACTCCCAGGGGGATAAATGATCGAGAACAGAGTCTTATGTATCATGCATGTAATGCCTCATGCATCACCGGCCAAACTGGCTAGTATGTTTTTATTAATACCCGCCAAAATGAATTTTAACCCACATATGGCGGGTTGGCGGGTGTTATTTAGAACCCTGAATGTAGGCATATTTATTAACTGGTGTTAGATAAATGTTATCTATGTAAAGTAAAGATATTACATTACAAAATATCTTTGAATATATAAATTCGATATTAAATCATATGTCTACATCAAGATACTGAGGATCAAACTTAAGTGTCTTCCATTTTCCCAATTTACCAATCTCATCCTGTCTTGGTAAGGGTATCTGTATTAGGGATATTCGTTATAGGCTATACCATCAACAAACAAAACCAAATCTGAATAACTTTCCTTTATTCACCACAAAATAAGACTACTGGTAATGAATTGAAGTTCCCGCAAAACCCGCTTTTATACCAAGACAAAAAATAGAGCAATGCAGTGTTTTGCCACTGATGCATCTGAGACATAATGTGTAATGTGCTGATTCAAACCCAGATTTCAGTCTACCAAGGTCTATGCTAGATATTCAAAGCTCACTGCAGCATTCCTACAATTCCTACAGGATTAGACAGGTCCATCTCATGAAAGGTCTTGTTTAAGATGTCTGCAAATGCCAACTCTATCTAGAGGCAATTTATGCTACCCACCAAACAAACCGGCACATTCTCACCAGCATATTTCACTAAAGGTGACAAGAAAGCTCCAAACTAAGGTGGAGATGATGTCAAATTCTCTCTCATCTCTCAATTCTCTCTCCTCATGCAGCATTGCTGTTCTTTGAGTTTTTGAATGCATTGCAGTGGAACATAGCATAGCTGTATTACCTATTTCTGTAAACATCAATTTGCTCTTCTTACATTCAAGTAGGTTTGGTTGAGAAAGAGGGGGGAAAGTAGAAAAACTAAAATGGCCATGGGTCTTTCTAAACTGGGCTATTGCAATGCATTGTTGCATGCATGTATGCAAAGATGAGACCATTACAGGTGATTCAAAATGCATGTCTGGTCTTTAATTAGCCAAAGGACACATATAACTCTTCTACGAATGGAATCTCTCGTCTCATGTTGTGAGAAAAAACTGAGCCAACAACAACAACAAATTCCTAATTACTTCTTGTGGCCTGCATATTCACAACGAGTACAAATGGCAATGCAGATGAAGATGAGGCAATTTCCTAGGCAGATATAGACTTGGGACTATATTGGGGCAAAGCACTGCTACTTGGGCGCAGAGATATTACGCAACACATGGGTAGGCTATTTTCACAGGGTGAAAAAAACTGGAGTAAATATCCCACCTGAAGCATTTTAAATCCTACTGATGGGTAGTACACAGTCTGCACTGCAAGAAATATTAGTGATTGTATGTGTATATGGGATATAATAATGCATAATTAAGTTTTTTGTTGCAAATACACCAATTTCTCAAAATATTCTTGTGTAACTTGTTTTGCACTGAATAGCCATGCCACTTGTAAATGATTGCTTGACTCTCATTGAAAGCTTCTGATATTGTTGGACAACTGTAAACATTTTTGGACATATCTTGATTGAGCTGTCTAAGTGTCTGATGTACTGTCAAACATTTGGGTTGGAGTGGACATTTTAGTGTTTCTTTGTCTAAACACACAGATGATTAATATGTTACTTCTAAGATGGTAAAATCCTGACACTGTTTGTCCCAAACACCTTTTTTGATAAAACTGGGGTATCACTGTGCATGTTTTCACAGGTGCAATATGCTATTTTTAATCGTAATTTGGTAATTGTAATTTGTAATTTCAATCCACTGTGCTTCACCCTCTGCGGTAAGAAGGTGGTACATATCAAATGGATTTCAGTTTCATTACAGTTTTTTTCAGTCGCTAACAAGCGTTTGTCCAACGAGTTGTCACATTTTCAAAACTCTAAGTTAGCACAGCATCTGTCTTTTGTGGCCATACCATTCACACATTTCATGTCGTTTTCACACGATATGCAGTTAGTGAACACATTTCCACAACGCTTACATTTTCTTAACAGACAAGCTATACCTCCCAACAAAATTATGGATTGTTTTTGCAGTATTTACTAATGTTAACACACAACATCCCACAATAGCAAAAACAATATTCCAAACCTTAGATACAGTATAAAAACCTCTGCTTCTGCAATGATATCAGTTCAAAAACAATATATCTGATATATATCAGCTGATAATAAACAAACAATTGAATAATTGACACACAATTGATTTATGTTGGGTAAATTGGGCCAGCCACAGCTGATTCCAGTCTGGCTTAGACTCAGTGGCAGGGGTTATTTTTTTCTATTACATTGACACATATACAGTAAAAGGAGGACTTTGAGGAGTGATGTTTTTAGAAACAGAAACAAAACAAAAAAAGACAAACACTGTAATGTCTGGATGAGGAAGAGTAAGAGCAAGGGGCCCAGGGAGAAGAGCAGGCCCAGTGAGAGATGCAGTGAGAGGTGCAGGAGCAGTGAGAGATGCAGGGCCAGGGAAAAGAGCAGGCCCAAAGAGAGGGCAAGGTAGAGGTGTAAGAATGTGTGGTGGTGGCATTCCAAAGGTTGCAAGAACTGTTGTCAGTGATGAAATTCGTGCCACTATCATTGATCATGTAATCAATGCGATGTTGATTAAAAACATGTGGCCTAACCCTGAAGATCCTGAAGAGCGCAGAGGTTAGATACAGTAATGTTTTGCTTTTTTTAGCCCCCCCCCCCCCCTTTTTATCTGGGCTTTTTGCTGTTGTTTTTTTGTTCAGAATGCTCTTGTGTGTTTCATGGATATTTTGTTGTTCACTGTAAGCAATACTATAAAACTTTTTCTGTTCTATCATACTATAAACAGTATTTCTACTGTACCTCCTGTAGTAAACAGTAAAGGAAAAAATAAACTGATTTGCTTTTTACTGGAATGCTTTTGAATGTGAACATAACATGTGGACATACAGTTCCCAACCAAGACATTTAGTGTAAAAATTGCATGCAAATACCTGTAAAACTGAAACATAAAAGTCTATGCAGTTTTTGTAATGTCAACAATAGCCAGTATTTTGAAACCTGGTGTACTTTAATTGAATGCATGTACCTTGTGAAGTGAAAACAAGTTAGGTTAGCATACATTGTCATTGACAGTAAGTGGTAACTCTGCTGTTCATTGATTCACTCATCTGGCAAACTTGTTTTTAAGATTATGTTCATAGCAAAAATGGAAGCATGCAATTAATTTATATTAATTAATCACATGTATGTTTATGTTTAATTAGATTAAATTTTTTAATCGATTGACAGCCCTAAATACCATTAAGATTATGGATTATAGAGTCTGTGTTTACTGTCTCCTGAAGAATGCAACAACAACATACAACAATGCACTCACATGTTGCATTATGTGCGTCAAATTCATTCATCTAATGTGTGTGCTAAATTTCAGTTTCATGACTGCTTTAAAAACTATTGGCATGATCATAGCCATGTCCATGCGGCAGTCTCCTGAGTCCTGACACATAGAATACTTTTCAGTGAGTGAAAGAAAGTCAGCCAACAATTTCTCATCATGCATGGGAACTCCATCAAGATGGTAGGAAACCCCTTCCAGAGACCTGTCTAAAGCTGGTTGAGAGAATGGCAAAACTGGACAAAACTGTTATCACAGCAAAATGTGTACTTTGAAGAATGATGGGAAATCTTTTGATTTGTATACAATTTTCTGCTTACTATGGGTTATATCATAGTTTTATTCTGTAATGTAAAATAGTCAAAAGCACATAAATTAGGTGTGTCCAACTTTAACTGTTACTCTATGTGTTTGTATGTGTCTTACGTTTATGCATGCCTGTGTATGTGTGTGTGTTTATGTGTTAGCTTGTGTTTGTGTGTGCCTGTGTGTGTGTATAATGTGTGTATATCTGTGTGTGTCCAACTAGGTGTGTGAGCCTGTGTGTGTGTGTGTGTGTGTGTGTGTATGTATAAATAAAGAGCCATAAACGCCTAATGTATCATGTACAGTAACATTACAGATCTTTGACACTATGTTACAGTGTCTGCTAAATAGACAGAAATTCACAAAATGCGGTAGCTGCAGAGACTGTGGCAGGGATTCATCATTTCAAATTCTGTTACAGTTTTTTCTGAATGCTTAAACACAACCGTGATTCTTACAGCACAATTTCTAAAACTTTTAATTCTTATAGCAAAATCACTCACTGAGTTCGCAAAACTAAAAAAAAATTAAAAATGATGTTTTCGTATCAAACAGTAAACACAAGCCATCACAATAGTAAGCACACAATGTGCCAACTACACACTGATGGTCTGAATAAAAAACACATCTGGCTTTTGCTTTCTCTGTGCACAAGGTAGCCTATGTCAGTTTGAGGTCATACTTTTGTCATAGTTCTGTAAACATACAGGGATCCAAACTTCAAGTATTGGTGTTTATTTACACACATCAAAACAAACACAAGTGTGTTTTTCCAAGTCAAACTCCGAGACAAAACAAATCAGTCTACATCGGGTCGCCTCTCAAAATTCCGTCTACATCACATGCAATGTCCTAGTCCAAGGCACCGGGAAAAATATATTCTGGAATGACGTATCCAGGCCTGACATGACAATATCCCCACATGTAGACTGTTTTTTTTGTCTGTAAAAGGGCTATTTCTTTCTCTTCTTACTCTTCCTGCTCCCTCCATTGTACATTACCTGTGGCTTATTTATAATGCTTAGGCTGATTGCAAAGTGAACTAATTATCTAAAACAGTTTTCAGAAAGTGTGCCAGAGAGTTGGCAAAATAGTGTAAATAATAGCCATACATGTGTATGATTTGCCAGGAGTGTGTTGATAATTTGGAAATTGAGTGTAAAGCAGTGAGTTGTGTTTACAGTTCCGCAAAAAGAGTGCTGTGCAGTGAATTGTGCCTACAGTTGTGCAAAGTGTGTGTTACAAAATTGCTTTTAGTTTTGCGAACTCAGTGAGTGGTTTTGCTATAAGTATTAATAGTTTTAGAAATTGTGCTATAAGAATCACAGTTGTGTTTAAGCATTCAGAAAAAACTGTAAGCAAGGTGTGTTGGCTTTTGCAAGAGAACTACAATGTTTTGCTGATTGGGTGAAAGGTTTTCCTATTTGTGTGTAGAGTTTTGCAAAAAAATAGTGTGGTGTAGTCGGGGTATGACGACTACACCACACGGGAATGACGTCGGGAGGTGTGTCGCTTGTAGTGACGTAGGGGGAATCCCATTGATTGCAGCGCACCTGGATATAGCCCCGTTAGGTAAGCAGGTGGGAGAGCAGATGATTGTGTGTGGTTGCACAAGCCCCTTGCCATCTTCGTCCAGCTGAATGTTTGCAAAGTTTTGAGTGTTTGTTGCGGTCCAAGGTAAGACGCACAGATCTTTAAATGTGATGGTTTTGACATTATGGCGAGTCGAGCACCCTGTGATATCGCAATGTGTTTTGTAGTTTATGCAGAGAGCTGTGATGTTTATTGCGAACGGTGTGAGCGGCATAGCGTGAGAAGCTGGGTGAGTTGGCATGGCAACAACGACCACACATACCAGAGCCATAAAGAGGCCCAGCAGCGTGTCTGGACACACCTCCTCCATACTCACTTAGGACTCCTTACCCAAGAAGACAGCAATATATAGTTCAAGCTATACACCTCAACAAGATTTCTTATCGAAGTGTTAATTCAGGTACATTCAGCGATAACAAGCAATGGGATAATTTTTCAGCAGCCTCAGACAACCCTGTTGAAAAGAAACAGCCTGACCAGCTTAAGGTGGTTTACTGGTTGACCCGCCTGTTTGACCACTGATGGTTGACCTGCTAGACCAGCAAAACTTCAACAATGTCAAGCTTGGCAGGCTGGTCACCATCTAACACCAGTTGTATCCCACATGACAGGCTGGTCACACCAGCATGACCAGCTTCCTCAGATGGTCACGCCAGCATGTCCACCTGCATAAGCTGGTTTATAGCTTTTTTTCAACAGGGAACTCCATTAAAGGTACTCAATGTTGGGTAACGTCACTTCTGTTGACGTTCAAACAAAACAGAGAGCTAGCTCGCTACTCCCTCCCCCTCCCTCCCGTGCAATTGAAACTCTTCTAAACGTGCACTGAATTAAAAACAGACTTGTTTCTTTTAAGAAAATCATTGTGGGCTCAGGAAAACTTCTGATATCATTGTCTGTGATCAAAGTTTGATGCTCCATCCACAAATGGTGGTTAAAACATATTTAGACATAATGCAGAAATGTATCTGTCTTATCTGAGCCCAAGCTCATTTAAGATGGACTTAAGCCAAAGTAGACCATTTTTCTCCTTACAACAATCAAAACATGTATTTTTTGGATATCATGGACATCTACCGGGCCAAAGAGGAGTGGGACCATTTTAACTTGCAGTTGCAGTGCAACAAAGGTGCAAAAGCAAGCATCTATGGTATGTGGGTGCATTAGTTGGGGCAGCCGTGGCCTACTAGTTAGCGCTTCGGACTTGTAACCGGAGGGTTGCCAGTTTGAACCCCGACCAGTTAGAACGGCTGCAGTGCCCTTGAGCAAGGCACACTGCTCCCCGAGCGCCGCTAGCAGGCAGTTCACTGTGTCGGGATTAGTGTGTGCTTCACCTCACTGTGTGCTGAGTGTGTTTCACTAATTCACGGATTGGGATAAATGCAGAGACCAAATTTCCCGCATGGCATCAAAAGAGTATTTACTTATACTTAGTTCCTATGGCATGGACAGCTTGCACATCTGGAAAGACAAAATTAATGCTGAATGATGTATACAGATTCTAAGCAAAAAATGCTGCCATCCACACAACAAAACAAACTGCATTCTGCACTATTACTACAGTATGGCTCATAGTAGCCCAGATGCTAAAATGGCCGGCCTGCAGTCCAAACTTAGGCCTACACACTGTGTGCATCAGGGGGGCGCCTGCAGGAATTAATGCTATGGTACGCACACCCGACCCATCGCGTGGACAATAATTGTCCGTTTCCCGGTTTAGCCGTGCATTGGTCAGCAAAAAAATAGCCTACATAGCATAACAACATCCTCATGCAATAATACAACAACAACGTCTACTATGACCTATTCATTTGGACAACTTGATAGGCCTACAGCCCTATACAGGCTAAAGTTACCTTGTTTTGTTCTTGACGTCTGGCTGTAATGCAGTCTAACGTTCTGACAAGCACACCAATTGCCTACCTTGTTCTTGCCCATCTGGAATAACTCCTCTAGCTTTGCTGCCTCCATACTTTCTGTTGTTTAAACTTGTGATCCATCATGAGTATTGAATTAGTGAATTAGCTCAACATTGTGTGCTGATAACCACATATAGATAGATAGCCGAGTAAAAGAAAACAAGTAGCCTACGTGCCTGCATGCGTATTGTCTCCTACTCAAACAAAATGTGTGCGCGTTAATTTTGAAAGTGAAGTATTCACTAAGTTACGTAATAGAAAATTGTAAATAGCCTGATGGCAGCTAATGGGATACTGTGCATAGTTGGGAAGGCATGGTGGGCCAATTTGGTGTGAATACACACACACAGGGAAATTTTCTCTCGAGAGCCTGATGGTACGCACAGTGCGTACGGACGTACACCTGCAGGCGCGCCTGGTGTGCATCATGGAATAAAAAAACATGATTAAGACCCCTGAATGTATAATAGGAATAGGAATAGGAGTACAGCAACTGGTCTCCTCTGTTTTTATGTTTATAGACTGTTGCAACACAAAAACATGTCCCTGTCCAAACTTGAGATGTGCTGCTGGCATCAAATTCAAATTGAACCAATACCGGTAGGTCTAGGCCTTTTTTTCCCAAAATCTACATATGCAAATCTTCATTTGCAAATCATATAGAAACGTTGTATTTCACACGTAGCCTACTTCATCATCAATTAAAGGATGTTAATTCATGGTTACTTCGTAGGCTACATTTATTGCTATGCCACCAAATTAGCTGGAGGTTTGCTTTTAGACATAGCCTACCAGCAAGAATGTCGGTGCCATGGACGAATGACAACTCTGGAAGAGCATGACTGATTCGAGTGACAAATTAATAATTAAAAGTTAAGCCTATGCTATTTTAAAGATGTGGTATGGTCAGCCTGTGAATAATTCAGGTTCATGTGAAAATTCATCTAGGCCTAGCCTAGTCTATATCTATCTTGTGGGGGCAGCCTGAAGCATATGGTCAAGCAGAATGTGGTGCAGATGCAGACATTTGTAAGACCTTTACCTGCGAGAAAGAATCCGACACAAAATATGAAGCCAGGAAGAGCTATTGAACGGGAAAGTGCCGACCCGTAAGCAATATAAATTGTAACACTCCGGTGAGCAAAATGTACAGCAGGTACGCATCAACAACTTTTAATTTGGTCGAGGTACTACTCCCATACTCCTCCAAAATACGAGAAATGCCCGATACACAGAGTTGGACATGTTTTATTGCACAAAAACGTTCAAAGACACACAACTTCAGACGTTGCGCACATACAGTCGCATAAGTATGACGTATTTCTGCGTGTCCAGCTCAAAAAAAATCTCCCGGGTTGGTGCAGCAACTGCAGTAACAATCCACCCAGGAATGTCGTCACTTCAGAAATAGAACATGCATTGTTTTTTCGTATGTTAAACTGATAGAGAAAATTATTAGTTGCATTCATTTGTTGTACTACAGTATGCATGAGTAGCCTAGTCTTACCCTGACGCAGTTTGTTTATCGCCGACCTCTGAAATCAGCTGATTCTGACATGCCATGCCGATGCCGATGTTGCAAAACATGTCAGTGAGAAAACACAGGACTGAGCCACAACAAAACATAGTGTGACATATGTTTTATGGTACGTCGTGAACATGCAAGACGAATCGGATTCAAAGTAAGTTTTACATTGCATGAACAAGTCGAGGTCGTGTTATAGCCACGACTTGCACATATTAACCTACGTCATACTTCAGCAGGCTACTGTTATAATTTGCAATGAAGCTATCCTCTAATTAATTAATGGCCATGTCTAAGATTTACATGAGACGGTTTAATGCTAGTAATCGACAATGGCATGTAGTAGGCTATTCTTCGTATTAGGCTACGAGACAGCTACGAACTATAGGAATCTTATAGCCTAGGCTGTTTTGAGACAAAATATCAGTCATCTGTAATATCATAATACTATAAGAATCGTATAGGCCTAGTAATTTGGGACATACTAGAAGTAGGCTACCATAACACAATAATACTACAGATTCAGAATATAGTCTATATCTGTTACAGATTCAGAATATAGGTTATACTAGGCTACAATAGAAATCTTATGGTCTATAGTTCTTTTTCGTAAGGGTTCTGGACTGCTGTATTAAATTCCCGTTCATTGCATTTAAGCCTGTAAAAAACACTATTCTAGCAAAAGCGTGCTCTTTCCCAGGTCAGTGTCAAGCTGGAACTGGTGGCCTTCATGGCGTCCAACTTCTACACATCAGCTAAGGAATGCAGAGACAAAGATCCTAGACTGTGAGTACTACATCTTGGTGATGGTGTTGATTGACGAGTGTGTGAAATAATAATCTCCTGGGGCTGGGGCTCTAACCTTTGTCTCCCCTCAACATATGCCTAGGTGTGCAGAATGACCTGTGGGCCCGCTTTGTCTCGCTTCCTACTCAGGACAAAATCTGGACAGTATCAGTGACTCACAAGACTCCCCAAGCTCCTCCTAATCCTGGTACTAACCTGTCATTCATTGTTAATTTTACATGTTATGTTTGTTAAGTCCGCTTTACATGAAAGCAAGTACCAAAGATTAATTCATTAGATGTGACATAAGGAAATCTGAAGTTTGATTGGGAATGTACATTTCCACATAATAAATAAGCGGTCCTGGTGCTCAGTAAAACTAAAAGTGCTTACTGTGTCTCCTCAGCCTCTCAGAGACCACTGGTGATGGTGCATGGGCTATGTGGCGGTGTGGGCTTGTGGATCCGTAACCTAGACCCCCTGTGTCGCTCTCGTCCTGTCCTGGTCTTTGACTTGCTGGGTTTCGGGCGTAGCTCCCACCCCCGCTTCCCAACAGACCCCTCACAGGCGGAGCAGCTCTCCGTCGACTCCATAGAGCACTGGAGACAGGCCTTGGGTCTGGAAAGCATGATACTATTGGGTCACAGTCTGGGTGGCTACCTGGCGACATCTTATGCCATTCAGCATCCAGAAAGGTGAGAATTGAAAATAGTTTACATTGTTTACAATTTCAGTTACTTTGAGAATTTCAATCTTTGAGAATTATTCAGTCTGACAGTTTGTGGTGCAGCCTGCATTACAGTAAAATAATAAAATACTACATGTGTTTGGCAAACATGAAGACCTACGCTAACAAAACAAGTCATAGTAAGTTAGATAGTCATAAGGCTTAATGCATTTCCTATTTAGGGTGAAGCACCTCATCCTTGTAGACCCTTGGGGCTTTGAGCACATACCGGAGGATGGCCCAGCTGCAGCGAGGCCTGGATGTCCTTACTGGGTGGAGGGTCTCATCTCCGTGGCCTCCCGTTTTAACCCGCTGGCAGGGATCAGAGCTGCAGGGCCTTGGGGTATGTAGTCTTACGATAGCAAGATCATTTCCCCCTGTGTATGTGTGTGTGTGAGTACATGAATCAATATGTCTGAACACTCTGCTCCAGTCATTCCATGTACTGTATTTATTTGTGCTTGCGGAGCACATGCTAGTGGATGTTGATGTTGAGTGTAAATTGGGATTGAGTATGCTATTTTTCATTTTCATCTCTCTCTTTACAGGGCCAAAACTTATCCACAGATTCAGACCTGACATTAAGAGCAAGTTTGAAGACATGTTTGATGACCAGACTATGACACAGTACATATATCACTGCAATGCCCAGAACCCAAGGTAGGCCAGACAATACTGAACGTTCTCATTTTAAAGACCTGATAATTCCTGAGCATCCCTATACCATCACTTGCATGTTGGCAAGTCTTTGTCATATGTTTAGAAGTATACATGTCTTTCATAAAACACAAAAGACATTCACATAATTCATATTTCGATATATCTGTGCACTTAATAGTGCAGGGTGGTTTCGTGTCTGGCATTGATTTGATGTACTGTATTTTCTCCCTCCACCAGTGGGGAGGTGGGTTTCAGGATAATGTCTGAGTCGTTGCTTTGGGCGAAGCGTCCAATGTTAGACCGGGTTCATCTCCTGCCCGCAGGCCTCCCAGTGACCCTAATCTATGGAGCCCGCTCTTGGATGGACAGTAAGACTGGCAACGAGGTGGCCAAACGGAGACCCACGAGCTACACACAAACAGTGGTAAGGCACAAAGACTGCTGTTTAGAACCCTCATGAAGAATGTGTTGTGTGAGAGTTTAGACAATTGGATATATTTAGGTCTAAAATAAAAACTAAAGTGAAGGGGTTATGTTGCAGTCAGAGATTGTACGCCATTTCAAGCCCATAACATCTCCTCACGATCCGCTAGCTACCCATTCCGAGTACATGATTAAAAAAAAAGGTCTGTGTAAGGGCTGTTTCACACCGGGTCTGTTGCGTGTCAGTTGCGTGGCGTTTTCTATGTCTTTGCTCACCAGAAGCATGTCTGACTCGGCGCTGCGGCGGCCTCTCTGCCTATTAAAACATCTCTTTTTCTCACGTCAATTTGTTTTTCACTGTTTTGAATGGAAATGCTTCCAGCACGCTTGCATGTGGCGTGAAAAATAGGCGTCGGCCCTATTCCTAGCATGCACGCTTTTTCGGCATTGGCTCGAGCCGTACCTGAGACGTGAGTGTCACGCAGGCGGTGTGCAAGCTCTAACCTGTTAACATGGGAGCCGAAATAAAATCGGACACGCCGCGCAGCTGACACGCTCACACCACGGACCCGGTGTGAAACAGCCCTAAGAGTTTCTCTAGGAATACTTAAGAGAGGGGTGAGATACCTCTCTGATATGTTTTGTTTGGTCCTTGATTAAAATTTAATGTATGTTATTTTGGGCAAAATCGCCTGGTTAGAAATTTAAATATAAACATAAACATAAACAAAATTGTGACATCATACACAATCACTGACTGTAACATCAGTGCATCACATGAATGTACTGTTTTTTCATGTTTTAAACTGACTAGGACAAATAGGCAAACTCCTTGCATATGATGTCGTCTTCCACAGCATATCCTCTTAAGTTAACACATGTTAGGTAACGTTAGGGAACTTAACTTTAATGTAATGTCCAACAGGTCTGACTTCTTTCTCGGTTGTTCCCCTTCATTGTCCCTCTCACTTGTCCCTCAGTTATTAATAAAGCATCGTTGACCATATAGATTTACAACAATACATTTATTTGGGCTAACGTTATGAATTTTGAAACATCTTTATAATGAAAAGCAATGCCTAAACTCAGAAGCACTTGCCGCTGAGGCTACTGAAGTGGGTATAGCCAAACATAACATTATTTATTCATTTCTAAACTGTACTTTTTAACCCAGTACTGCTTACATGGGCAATGCAAAATTAGATCCCCACCTGCAAATATTTTCTTTTTAGTTTACCTTTGTTTATAATCCATCAAATCAGACTGACAGCTTGTCATTACCACTGAGCTAATGTAAACTACTGTACAAGTTCAAAGCCAATCAACCTCATGATGTCATCTTCTTCTGTTCTATTAAAGATGGCGCTGCACGTTTCAAAAATATAACTTTAAGAAACGTAATATTTAAAACCCAGCTTCTTTGATGGTGTTAAACCTCTTGGGATTTATAAAATTATGTAAATTATGTTAACAACATCCAATGTTGTATGTCCACTTTAAAGCAGAGGTTTTCAAGTGCTTTTAACTGAAGAACCACCATTGTGACAAAGAAATCACCTCGAGGACCACTGCTGAATAAACAAATAGTGATTCCTAGAGTGAAAGTACATTACTGAATGCATGGTCAGGGACCAGTACTTTTTCAATTCCTGTGTTAGAGAACGTATGACTCTGTGTGTCTGTCTGTAAGAGGAAGAGAGAAGCTTCCAGGAATAAATAAGCATTTTAAAAATGTCAGTTTGAAATTACAAGCCATTTACTGAACTCTCTCTCTCTCTCTCAGGTGGTGAAAGGGGCATCACATCATGTCTATGCTGATCAGCCTGAAGAGTTCAACAGAGTGGTGCAGAGTATCTGTGACAGTGTGGTGGATTAAGTGCCTACGAGTGTGAGTGAGGTTTTATGTGTGTGTGTAGGAGAGACAGAGAGGTTTTGTGTGTGTGTGTGAGCGAGAGAGGGAAAGGGAGGGAGAGAGAGAGAAGAAAGTTAGACGATCATGTTGTGTTCTTTCTCATGTAATTTACTGTTTCACCTAGACTGCCAAATATAATTTATCTTTTTAATAAAGTAAACGTATCAGTGTGCCGGCTCCACCTACATTTACCTGAAAGGTATTCATATATTCATGTTATTGTACATCATAACTTGACATTGTGTTGCATTGCTTAAGGATGACATTGTCATACCAATAAGGGCACTTTTTTTTGCAATTTCAGTTTATAATAGTCTTTAGTACAATACAAGGCACTGTATGTCATGTGAACTTCAAACTGTACACTGCAAAAAATGATATCTTACCAAGTGTTATACTCTTATATTACAGTTTTTTCAATCGCTAACAAGCGCTTACCCATACTTCAGATACTTTTTCTAAACTCTTAACACAGACTCACACCTAGAAAACACAATTGGCCAAATGGATAATTTTCTTCTCAAAAACATATTTTGTTAAATGTATTACTAACACATAACACTAACACACACTAACTTTACCAAAACACTGGAAATCTGACTCAAAATGAAATTATTCTGTCAAAGAATGACACTTGTTTTCACTTCACGTACAAGGTACATGCATTCAATCAAAGTACACCAGGTTTCAAAATACTGGCTATTGTTGACATTACAAAAACTGCATAGACTTTTATGTTTCAGTTTTACAGGTATTTGCATGCAATTTTTACACTAAATGTCTTGGTTGGGAACCACATGTTATCTTCACATTCAAAAGCATTCCAGTAAAAAGCAAATCAGTTTATTTTTTCCTTTACTGTTTACTACAGGAGGTACAGTAGAAATACTGTTTACAGTATGATAGAACAGAAAAAGTTTTGCAGTATTGCTTACAGTGAACAACAAAATATCCATGAAATACAAAAGAGCATTCTGAACAAAAAAACAACAGCAAAAAGCCCAGATAAAAAGGGGGGGAACTAAAAAAAGCACAAAATTACTGTATCTAATCTCTGCGATCTTCAGGGTTAGGCCACATGTTTTCATCAACATCGCATTGATTACATGGTCAATGATAGTGGCACGAATTGTATCACTGACAACAATTCTTGCAACCTTTGGAATGCCACCACCATGCATTCTTACACCTCTACCTTGCCCTCTCTTTGGGCCTGCTCTTCTCCCTTACCCTGCTCCTCTCACTGCTCCTGCATCTCTCACTGCATCTCTCACTGGGCCTGCTCTTCTCCCTGGGCCCCTTACTCTCCCTAATCCAGACATTACAGTGTTTGTCTTATTCTGTTTCTGTTTCTAAAAACATCACTCCTCAAAGTCCTCCTTTGTATACGTGTCAATGTAATAGAAAAAAAATAACCCCTGCCACTGAGTCTAAGCCAGACTGGAATCAGCTGTGGTTGGCCCAATTTACCCAACATAAATCAATTGTGTGTCAATTATTCAATTGTTTCAGCTGAGATATATTGTTTTTTGAACTGATATCATGCAGAGGTTTTTAAACTGTATCTAAGGTTTGGAATATTGTTATTGTGGGATGTTGTGTGTTAACATTCGTAAATACTGCAAAAACAATCCATAATTTTTTTGGGAGGTATAGCTTGTCTGTTAAGAAAATGTAAGCATTGTGGAAATGTGTTCACTGACTGCATATCGTGTGAAAACGACATGAAATGTGTGAATGTTATGGTCACAAAAGACCGATGCTGTGCTAACTGTATTTAGAGTTTTGAAAATGTGACAACTGGTTGGACAAACGCTTGTTAGTGACTGAAAAAAACTAAGATAATTAGTATTGTTTTTAGTATAAAGATACTTTTTTGAGCTTTCTTGTAAGATTATTTGACTCAGTCAAAATCTTCTTAAATTAAGACATAAAAACAAGTAAATGTATCTGCCAGTGGAGTAAGTAATTGTATTATAATTTAAGATAAGATTGAAGATTTAAGACAATTTAAGGTAAATTTATAAGGTAAATATCCCACATAGATGTTGCTGTTCTTTTTTGTGTGTGCATGTGTGTATGTCAATTTGTCTCCATCTCCTATAGAGCCTGACCGATATGCGCTGATACCGATTTCGGTATTTGAGTTTTTCAAAAACTAATAACCGATATGTCGGCCGATGTCATTTTTAACAAACATATTTTTAACAAACGTTGGTATGCGTATGCGTTCATGTGTGTGTGCGCGTGTGTGTGTTTGTGAGAGAGAGTGTGTGTAAGACAGTCCTGCCTTGTAGCTCCTCTTCTCTCTGAGTGGCCCCTGGGGAAGTGTGGACCTAGGAATCTGGACGATGTGGGGAGGTTTTGTAAAGACGAACGGTCTTAAATCCCTTGGTTTCTACCGGTATTCTCTGACTTTATGGGGTGTCATAAACTCCAGAGTTCTCGCAAGAGCACAATTTGGATTGTCTCTGCAAGACACTCTGGCAATGAGTGATGATGCACGTTATTTTTGCCAGTTGTATCGTGGGGAGCCAATCACATCAGTGTATCTGATATATGTGGGCCAGAGCGAACTAAACAGATGACAGTCGTATTGTGTAATCCAATTGCGTGCAGTGAGATTTTCAAATGCACGCTTGGTGCCGCCCCTCAAGTTGGGCCATTACATTATTTGTGGCCAGACCCTTAATCTTTCTAGATTACCAGGGTCTGGAATCTCCAGGCTAGGAGAACATTACGAGCAGTTTTATTGTCAAAAGGGAGGCTTGGCCTCGGCCCTGGTGAAACTGGCTGGGGCACCTGCACCGTATGCCGGCGACCCGAGTTCAATTCCCGCCCCTGTGGTCCTTTCCAGATCCCACCCCAACTCTCTCTCCCACTCACTTCCTGTCATTCTCCACTACCCTGTCGCATTAAAGGCATAAAAGCCCCCCAAAATATATATATATATATATATATAGAAAAAAGGGAGGCTTAAAAATGTATTACAAGCAGGGGTGCCAATAATTGTGAGCAACATGTTTTTGTTAAAAATATTTATTTATGAGATTTTCCCTTCCCTTCAAGGATTTTTCCTCATTCCTGATTTCCTCATTTTCATTGAGAGATTACAATAAATCACCAAAAGATTATTTTTTTATACCTGTTTTAGTCAACTACCAAATGTGCCAATAATTCTGGACAGTACTGTATTTTTCCTAGACATGTTCTTAAATGTCCTATTTAAAGACACTCATTTCTAAGTGACCCCAAACTTTTGAACAATAGTGTACAAGTCAGCAATTCTGAACAGATTTGAATCCTCCAAATCTCTGATTAAAATTGATATTTTTTGAGTTACTAGGAAATGTCCAATGATGGTATGCTGTGAGACTTACTGTGTCATTAAGTTCTGACAGGTGATGCACAGAGAAGTCATCTGATGATGCCAACCTGAATGACCTTAAATGTTCACTGTGCCAACACCCGTACTTCCTGCAAAGAAAGTAAACAAAGTTGTTCACAAGTAGTATCTGTTCAATCCTGCAGAATTTTGGAAGTCCTCCAGCCTGGCCTAGAGAAACAAACATCCTATTTGCATATTCCTAACCATTTATGAAGACCTTTGATGTACTGTTTATGGTTTGGCTATCTGTATTTTGACACACTTGTGGTAATGTAGCATCTTGGACAGAGGTGACACTTGAGGTTTGTGTGTTGGGTCTGAACAATTATGGTGTATTGAGGTGATTTGCCATCATGTATGCTAGGCTACTGATGCCTGGTAGCAAGTACAGTGGCGATTCTAGACATTTTTAACAAGGGTGGCACTGGTGAGGCACTGATTAATTCAAGGGTGGCATGAGGCAAAACATCCAGATAAACAGAAACAGACTCAAGATGTGAAATTAGCACAAATACATTAGGGAAACCAGACACAAACACCATACTCATAAATTGAAAGAAAAAAAAAAACATACCTTACTCTCACATTTGTATTTGAATAAAATAATACAAACATATTAAAGTGAATTAAAGTTGTCTGTCCCTGGGCAATGCTGTACTAAAACAAATTCCATCATGGGGACATTAAAATATAATCCATTTTATTCTATTCTATTAAATATTCTAAACTTTAAAGTTCTCAAGAAACTTGAGGTTGGTATGAAGGAGTGTATTGTGTATGTGAGCAAATATTGTTCACGTTGCACATGGGTCAGCTTGTTGAAGGGCAACCACATAACTGGTTCCATGTGTTCGAATTGGATGACTAAAGTTCTCAAGAAACTTGAGGTTGGTATGAGGGAGTGTATTGTGTGTGTGAGCAACCTACATGTTACTTATCTGCCTGAATCTCAATATTCTGATCACAACAACTCTGGGCAAATTACAAGTCAGCACCAGTGCTGCAATCATTGTTTTGCACTTTTATAATCACATCACCAAAAGTAGGTTATTGGTTTTACCAAAAGTATTCGACAGTTTCTCACTGTTTCTCTGTACAAGCCATAAGGTAAAATTGTGTGTACCTGACAAGTTTCGGCTACCTTGCCTCTGTAGCCTTCATCAGAGGTGTCACGTGATGTTGGTGTGACATTGTCTGAGCTGATGCGAAGAGTGTTTAGTGAGTAGGCCTAAGCTTGATGAACCATAAATGAAAAGTTTAACATTACATTAGGACATTATTGCCATTGAACACTTTTACAAAAGTATAGGCCTAGCCTACAGTTAACACTTAATGACCTAGCAAATGTCGGCGACTTAAGTGTGTGATTAGATAAATAGGCACTGGCAGATGCAATAGGTAAATAGATATCTTTGCGTGTTAGCACGAGCAGTAGCCTGTAGGCCAATAAAGGCAAGCGTGTTTGCCACTTACATTTCTGACGTCTGATACTTCAAACTGCTGCAAGTGCATCAAGAAAGGTCCTGCCTTAGACCATGTTAATGGCCAATCGTAGACTAAGATTTGGGGGTGGCACCTGGGGTGGCCAATCGAATCTCAAGGGTGGCCTGTGCCACCCGGAGCCGCCCCTCTGGCTCTGCCCCTGAGCAAGTAGGATTCTTGAAATTCAGTTTGTCATGTATCACCCTATTGAAAAAGCAATGTTTTCCCTGAAACCTCATGCCACAGATGAACCAGAGGCCCAAAACACTTTGTCAGTTCAGGTTAGTGTTCAATAAAATTATGTTTTGGTCGGAGCTTAAAGATAGATTTATTCATATTTACATTCATATGTTTAAATGTATTTCCAGGAAAACTGTCTCCATCATTTTCAGTATTACTTATGGGAGTAACATTTACGGATGCCTTTTAAGCACTGTGAGCTATTGTTATAAGAGTCATGGTGATCATTCTAAACCCACAGCCGCATGGGTAGCTGTTCCTGTAAAACATCCTGTAAAACATATTAGACATGTAGAAACATATCGGACATCAGACATGTAGACACTGTTATAATAGTCTATGAGTTACAAGCAAAGTTAATTAGGGGTTTGCACGGCGTGTCATCAGATCTGGACGTCGCCATATTGGAGATACTCGCCTCATTAGAAAGCATTAGGCACTGAAGTAAATTAAGGTTAATTATTGTTATGTTTTAGGTTGTACCAATAGGTCAGACTGAGAAAAAACATCTGGTGTAGGTATCGACTTCCAAAAGTTATTTAAAAACCAGGGAGAAAGGAGAATAATGCCAGAAGTTATCAGAGGAAGGGGGGCGCTTGTGGTTGAACTTGGTACTGCGTCTCCCTCACCCAACTCATATGGATCTGCGCTGCCAATAAACCGTAATTTATCGAAATATTGCGCCTTTTCTTGTGGTCCAAGTCCTGGCCTATATAGACAGGTCATCTGCTGGAAACATTAGGCCTAGTTTTTGGTCAAAGTTTTCTCCATGGATTCCTGGTCAGAACCCCTATTGGAAGAGATTAAAACTTGGGGCATGTTGAATTTTGTCCAAAAATCCAATATGGCCGCCGTATTCCAAAATGGCACATTTTCACACACTTTTTCCTATGCTATGGGGACATTTCCAGTAAAAACAGTGTCATTTTAGCAAAAAACTGTCCTTTTCTATCAAATACATATTTACAGAGGTTAACTGATGATTTTAAAACCCTAAGTATTTTTCTAACAATTTTAAATCATTAAAAAAAAATCATAATTTTGTCAGATATTTGTCAAATATCAGAAATAATCAAATTTCCTGCAAACATAAGCCTCTTACAGGTTAAATACAGTTCAAATAAATTGGGTACCTTAACTTAAACAGATTAAAACATATGGCATTTAGACATTTTCCCAAATACTCACTATATATTCAATAATATCCCCAAAATGGTGAATTTTTGGGTCTACACTTTTGGCTAAGCTAGAGGGTTTTTTTTCTATTAAAAACATTTTGACAAATGTTAATTGATATAAGAAAGAAGATAGTTCCATAAAGGTGATGGAATTACAAAAAATACTATTTTATCACTCGGCTAGATATATTGTTACTATTACTATATTAATGATAGTAATACCTAGAGCTGCTGAGAGAAAATGACGTAAATCCAGAGATGGAAATGGTCTTAGTAACTACCAGTCTTTGCTATCATCTTTTTCCATTCACTGTTACACTTGCAAAAAAGACATTCTATCAGAGCAAGATTGAGAGCGCAACTGACAGTAACTTTCAAGTCTCTTCTCAATCCTATACCACTGCCATACTTCACTGTCAGCAGATGACTTTGCAACATTTTCACTGAAAGTTGCTTCACCCTCCTGTTGTGTTCGTTTTATGTTTACTAGTTTTGTGTTCCCGGTCAAAAATGACAGCTGCATTATAACTTGTTATAAATACACAGTAACACACATATTATCATCTAATGTTGTGATCGACCTTTGTATCAACTTGTGTTCTATTGGATATAACCAGTTTTAAACTTCCATTTGGTATTTATGGCCTGCAGGCCTCACTGACCTGAGCTGATGCAAGTCAGAAAGGGGAAGATTCCATTGGGGAAAGGTTCCAATGGGGGCTGGCATAGAAGCAAAGAGGGGGAGTGAGGGTGTGTTTGTGTGTGTGTTTTAATGTACAGAAGTGCATATCCATCTGATCAATAAGTATGTGCCTGGACTCCATTAATTTCTAATGGCCAGTCATTTTTGACCGAAAATACACATGGGTGTTCTATAAAACAGTTAAAAATGTTAAATAAAACACTCAAATTGTTATACAAAATATCAAAATTTCTTTTGTGTGTTCAGATGCCCTGTGTTAACAAAGCCAAGAAGCCTCATGGTAGTGAGAATAAGTTAACAATATTTTTTTAGAGAGAAGAATTGTCAATCGGTCATATTTGTCTGCAAACACAACAGGATAAGTGCTCAGTTTGATGACCCCATTAGGAGAGCCTGTGAATTGTTGGACTCTTTCTCTCCTCTTGAAGAGGTTTCTCTACTGCTTCAGCAAAGTCATCCAACAACATGCCCTTTGGATCCTGTCCCGTCTTTTCTTCTGCAGTCTGTCACACCTGCTGTTCTGCCAGCAGTCATGCATGTGTTTAATACTACTACACTCAGTTCTGGAATAGTTCCTTCTTTTTTTAAACAGTCAAGGGTTATGTCTTTGCTAAAAAGTACACTTCATACAATTGATGAAGAACTACAGACCTGTCTCCCTTCTTCCTTTCTTGTTGGCTTTGGAGGAAGTGTTCTTCAAGTGTTCTATGACTTCCTGTATCAGAACAAACTGCTAGACCGTATGCAGTCTGGTTTCAAGAGTGGTCATTCTACTGAAATTGCTCTGTCTGTGACTGAAGCATTGAGAGTAGCTAATGTAACCTATTTACATTTACTGTTACTGTTTAACCTGCGTGGTTCAGCCCTGCACACGCCCGGACTCAAACCCGTAAACAGCAGCACCTCAAATCAGGAGTCTGCTCAGTCATCAGTATTAATTCTACTAGACTTACCTGCAGCCTTTGATACTGTAAACCATGACATTCTCCTTTCTACACTGTCTGAACAGGGAATTTCTGGGAAAGATCTTGGTTCTTTCAGTGTGTCTTGTATGAAAGTATCATGACCTCACCACAGGTGTGCCATAAGGATCAGTATTAGGGCACTATTTACACCACTTCCTTTTGTCTCCCCCTACCTTTTGGAGTGTGAATTCTAGACTTTATTTTTGTAGCCATGTGTTGGTAGCCTGGCGGGCCATCCTATATCATTGAAATGTATAGTCTGGAATCGAACCATTCACCTCGCTTAATCCAAGGGGCGGGCAGAGAATTGTCTTTCAAACTGCCTAGGCATGCAATAGGCCAGCGCTACGACCATATCCGTATCCGGTCGGAAAAACGGCAAATACATCCTTCTTCGAAAGGAATGACTTAAGTGCATTGTGTTGCTCAACTTTCAAAGAAAAGTCCAACTCCTCCAAAGTTGACGCCAACAAGCCACCTTCCTTGTTGTTCACCGTCACAGGACTGTCATTATCCTGTTAAGCCCGCCTTAAGACTCTCTAACAAAATACAGCGCTGTGATTGGATGACGTCCACGGCGTCAGCCAATAGAAATCCCTATGGTTTGATACTAGACGTACAGGCTGAGCAAATTAATTTGCCGCAGCTAGGGTGCGTCTAGATTTCTAGGCTAATGTGTTGGGTCATGTGCCCGGAATCACGCCCATGTCCTTATTTGGGCAACTTCCTGCCTTTGTTCAATTCCCTCCAATTTCTCTGTTCACCTGTCTCTCATTTTGTGTTGATTTGTTGAGTATTTAAACACTGCCCTTTTAGTTCACTTTGTCAGATCGTCACGGTATGTACTGTTTGCTACCTGACTGCCAGGTGAGTGAGACTAGCGTGAAGCTCTTTAAAGAGAAAGAATTAGTTTACCGTCTTCCCGGTTTTGAACCCTGCCTGTTTTTGACGAAGTCTTCTGCCTGTCGGTTTTGGATTACTTGCCTGTACCTGTCCGTCTGTATCTGTCTGCCTGCCTGCCTGTGTACGAAACCTGCCTGTACCTGGACTCTGATTTGCCTGCTGGACTGTTTGTGAAGAAATCCTTTTGATCTGTAATTGATTCCCGTTCTGAGTCGTGACATTACCTGTCTTTACCACCTGAGGACTGTTTCTGCATGCCTGATATTTCAGTCTGGATGACAGACCGACACTTTCAACTTCATCTCTCAAAAACTGAGCTTTTGTAGCCTGGCGGGCCAGACCCACATTCAAATGTAGGGTCTGGACACTTACCGTTCGCAGTGCTCAGTCCGAGGGGCGGGATAATCAGTTGTCTTTCAAATTCCCTCTGCACGCAATAGGATATTTGTTTTCAAGTAGCAGGGAATTCAAGCCAAACCGTTGCAACTCTGCCATCAATCATTATGTTAAGCCCACCAAATGACTCTATACACGATTTCAATGTCCTGATTAAGTTTCGATTTCTGGAGCTCACAAGCTAACGGAGAGTTGCTAGACTAGCCCTGGCAGCAAATGTAATTGACTCCTCTTCACTGACCCCAACTAGATTGGCACGTAACTTTGGCGTGTGTAGCCTGAATTGCAAAATCGTGTTGGCTTGTCCTTTACAACATTAGGAAGATCAGACCTTATCTGATACATGTCACGCCGTACAACCCCCCCCCTCTCCTCTCTCCTCTTCTCTCTCTCTCAACTCTCCCTCTCTTGCCTATTCTCATTATGATATACTGTAACAATATATAGTACCACTAATTACTTATTGACATTAACCATTTTGATTTTCAGTAATACTAACCCACTCTACATCTCTCTTTCTTTCCCCTTACTGTACCTCACTTGTGAGGTATATCATCGCCAGTCATCAACTATCCATGTGTTGGCCCTCCTCTCACCCATCTCACCTGAAGTCCCATCCTCGACTGCCCTATTGTCCCCCCTATCTGGATTCCTGGCCCGTACAGCCTAGCGACCCACCACCTGCCTATGACAATTCTGCCCGGATTCCTGGCTTGTCTGCCGACCCGCCACATGCCCCTTGACAACTCCCTTCCCCTGGACAAATCCAACGCTGGACTATTTGAACTTTCTGTCACTAAATCAGGATTAATGAATTATCAAACCAGATACGTAATCACCCCACCTCTTGTAACTTTCAGCTCAAGTGCTTTTTAACACCATGTCTTATTCTCTACACCTGACTATCATATGCATTTGTCATGTATACAGACCTTACTGTCCTGTATTGACCCTAGGCAGATGGGTCAGGCCCTTGAGTCGTGGATCTGCTCGAGGTTTCTTCCTATATGCATCTCCAATTCTAGGGAGTTTTTCCTTGCCCCTGTTACCCATGGGCCTCTCTCTCTCTTTCTTTTCTTCCTTTCTTTCCTTTTTCTCTGATTGCCTACATTCTGTAAAGCGCCATGATACATGTGTAATGTTTTGGCGCTCTATAAGCACAATAAATTGCAATTGAATACAAGATTCCACACAACTTCTTGTGCAGGCCATGGTTATATCCAAACTGGACTATTGTATTTCACTGTTAGCTGGCCTGCCTGATTGTGTACTAAGATCGTTGCAAATGATTCAGAATGCTGCAGCATGCCGGGTCTTCAATCAGCCAAAGAGGACACATGTAACTCCTCTCCTACTTTACCTTGACTCCTTATAATAGACCTTGGCCTATAGGACACTTACTGGATCTGCTTACGGCTATCTCAATTCTATGATCCAGCTGTACATCCCCAACCACTCACTGGGGTCATCTGATGAGCATCTGTTGTGTCGACCAGCCATAAACGCTAGATCAAATTCAAGACTCTTTTCCTCAGTGGTAAAAGAGGTGGTGGAATGAGTAGCCCAGTGCTCTCCTTCCTGTGTTAGATTAGGCCCCAAATCCCACATTTTGGGGATATTATTGAATTTGTTTATTTTTTGGGGCTTTATGCCTTTAATGCAACAGGATAGTGGAGAGTGACAGGAAGTGGGAGAGAGAATCGGGGTGGGATCCGGAAAGGACCATGGGGCGGGAATCGAACCCGGGTCGCCGGCGTACGGTGCAGGTGCCCCAGTCAGTTGCGCCACGGCTGGGGCCATATTATTGAGTTTTTGGGAAAATGTCTAAATGCCATATGTTTTAATCTGTTTAAGTTAAGGTACCCAATTTATTTGAACTGTATTTAACCTGTAAGAGGTTTATGTTTGAAGAAATTTGATGATTTCTGATATTTGACAAATATTTTTTAATGATTTAAAATTGTTAGAAAAATACTTAGGGTTTTAAAATCATCAGTTAACCTCTGTAAATATGTATTTGATAGAAAATAACAGTTTTTTGCTAAAATGACACTGTTTTTACCGGAAATGTCCCCATAGCATAGCAAAAAGTGTGTAAAAATGTGCCATTTTGCAATGGCCATATTGGATTTTTGGACAAAATTCAACATGCCCCAAGTTTGAATCTGTTCCAATAGGGGTTCTGACCAGGAATCCATGGAGAAAACTTTGACCAAAAACTAGGCCTAATGTTTCCAGCAGAAGACCTGTCTAATATGCCTTTGCATCTTGGATGCGTTTTGATGAGTTTTTCTGTTGTTTATACATGGTTATAATCACTTAAGGTATCCAAAGTGCATAATACTCCATTGTACTTAATTCATTCAGTTCTTTACGCCGAGTGCCTCCAACATGGCCATGCAGCTGGGTTACCGCCCAGAACGTGACTTCCGTGCAAACCCCTAATAAGCAACAGTAAAGGCAGAGACTTTCTAATGTGGAGACACAGCACTCAAAAAATCCTCCATAGAAATGCATGGGGTTAGTTTGTAACGTTGTCTACACATACTGTATCACACCCCTTCCTCAGCAAAACGTCGACATGTGAATACATTGAGCCAATCATAAGGTGTGTTGTGAAGACATCGTGCCAAACATGTGTTGTGAACTCGCCGCTGGAGCAAGGTGTCATGAAGCCTTGCGCACCCGCATTTCTGCCAAATAGGATGCCCGACGAGTGCCCAAAAAGCTTTGCAATATGGCACAGAGTCCACTTGCACACCACAACGGATCCGTGGCCGTTACTTCATGGTTCCGATCTCGAGGGTTGCCACATTTGATTTGAGAAAATCCAGGACATTTGGTGCATTGTCACTGTAAACGGTTCTCACTGGGTTCTCATAAAGCCCTTTCACCAGCTCTTGTAAGATATAAGGCTAATCCATAAACTCTAGCTTTGTTTGTTTGTGCCACATTGATAACACAATATTATCAATATATGTATAATATTAAGTTGTTACAAGCAGTTATACCTTTCTTATATTAAAAAGGAGATATTAACAATGACAAGCCATTTGGAACTGCCAGCCTCTCTCTCTCTGGTGCGCAGTCAAGATGCGTTCCCAATTAATTAGAGTAACTAACGTTCAAGTTAGATCTGCTGCATGATCATCCTGTTTTGAAGCCGTGAAATAGACACGCATCCTCTGCGGAATCATTTTGGACCCGCTAATCACCCTCCGTGGATTAATTTCAGATCCGGCCTGGGTCCGTATAGGACCTGTTCATCTGGCCCATATCCCTGGCTCATTTTATAATGGGCAAAACCAGCAACTACTATAGAAATATATAGCATAACCTGCTATGTTATAATCTGGCCAACAACATGTAGCCTACAAAAAATACGTAAAATACTTTACCAACCAATATGACCAATATAATAGGCCTACAAATTACTAGTATTCAGTTCAAGGCATGATTAAGTCCAACTCTATCATGTGATTTCACAGCCAAATGCTTACAATTGTGTGAAGCTGTAGCTTAAGCATAAAAATAAGGGTTTTACTAGCAGTGCAGTTATCCATCAGTTAAAAGCAGTATATGAACAGGTATGGAGGTAAAATAAGATGCAACCATAAATATTGTCTTTATTTATTATTCTTATTATTAAAATGATAGATCTCTGTTTGTCAAGGTCACCGAGTACTGTTGGTAGGAAAAAAAAAGAAAGTGCTGCAGCCAACAGCTAGAGCAGACAGGCAGCTACAGTGCTACACTCTGGGGGCACCTTTCACATTTAACATGTTACAGACAGTAGACGCTAACTGGAAATGTCACTATTTGCAGATTTTTACCAGCACCATTGAATCCAATGGATCACCTGTTTGCAATTTCTTTATCCCCAGAGGCCGCGAGGACCAGTGGGTGTGTGTGACCGACCTCCCAGCAGGCTTTCCCAGCTTTCTCAAGGCGCAGCGCAGAGTAGGTCTACAAGGACTAGCGGCGAGTAAGGCTAGTATTTTCACAGAACTCTTTTTATTTTGTCGTAACAACACATAATATAATGTTTGAATGTTTACAATTTGTATATAGATATATTAGTATAATCTGACCAATAATAATGCATATGTGATGTACTGCAGTATCTCCTATCCTCACAATTTCAACAACAAAAGTATTAGCCTATACAGTCTTGTCAAGGCAGTTTTCATGACTTTCATGACTTGTATGATTGACTGCTTGAAAGATTCACTTTTTACTCCTGACATTACACAAGACACGTTATCATAATTTATTTGATTACAACAAATGCATTTAAGCACATAAGTATATTTCATATATTTCATATATTTATACTAGTTTTTATTTGTATTTGCATTTATTTGTTTCTGTTCTGTTCTAACTGTCTTCAAAGACTGGATTGATTCCAGTATTCCACAACGTCTCACCCTTACTGCTACTGGCTGTGGAAAAGAACAAAATATTAGAGAGAAATGTACAGACACAAATATAAAGGCAAGACTGTAACATCAATCAATTTATCATTATATTCTTACCTTTCTTAGCCATGCGTCGCACAAGCAATCCTACACCAATCAAACCAAGCAGGCCAAGGGCAGAGGCAGCACCCACTGCTGTGTACATCAGCAGGGCTGCACCCAATGATCTCTCTCTCACTGAAATGAGATTAATCACAACGTGGTTTAACCCAATGCACATTCTACACCCTGGTTCAATAACAAGAGCAGTCAGGTAACTGTTTACCATTCCCCTACATTGGGGATATATTAATATTAACATTAAACCTTGACAGGTCGAAACGTTGGGATCAATAAAAAGTAAAAAGAGAGAGAGTGTGCGGTGACCAAGTTTTTTATAGTTTATTTTCCCTTGCCAGCACCTCGGAGGGTGTGCATTCTTTTCATTATTCATACAATTTATTAAAGCGTACCAGTTAACAAGCTTACATTAATTGGTGGAGTTTTGAGCAAGACCTCTCAATCAAAGTTGGAACATATGAACTACCGTAAATAGACCTTGTTTTTACTCTTTAAAAGTTATGCTTTAAAGAAAGTGGAAAAAATTCAATATGCAGATCCTGATGTGGATTTATTCATTTTTACATTTATTCATTTGGATATGGACCCAGATAAACATTTTGGAGGACCAAACATGTTGACCTTGTACATATAAATCCAACTAGTAGTTTTTAAGTTATGTGAGCCACACACACACACACAGATGGACAAACGGCATGGTTACAATACCCTTGTTTCTGGGTCATTACTGAAGTTCAAGTTTTCCTGTGGTAGTGATTGAGGACACCAAATCAGCTAATGTATGATAAGGACTGTCAGCTGTACTCAAAAAGAACAAAATGTGACCTGGCAAAATGAGTCACATTGACCCAAAATTATTATGGCATCAATAGACAGAGGACACCACGAGCTTTAAAATTATATCCTGGTCAAAGTATCTTGAATTGTTGTCAAGATACAGCATTTTGCATTATTGCCTCCCGCCATCTTTTTCCAATTGAAAAACTGAGAAAATCACAGTTCAAGTTACAGATTACAGGCAGGTAGGGTCAGTGTAACGCTTTGCAGTGCTGTGTTCTATTTTCAGAATTCACATAAAACAATATAAAAATAGGCTTTAAAATCTGTTATCCATTCTTTAGGACGGCACAGTAAAGGGGTTATTGATGCTTATTTTGATTTTCAATTGAGCACAGTTATGGTTTTCTGTTCAGAAGTTAAAAATCGAAATAATGTGTCAATTTTCTAATTTTCCTTTTTTGCGCTTGTGGTTGGACTGAACCACGAGCACCGGGGGGAGAACACCATAGCTGGTGGACGAGAGCGCCGCCTGAAGTTGTTTGTGATTTTTACTCATTACTTTAGAGATTAATAAATAAAACTTTGCCGATTTTTGGGAGATGGGACGTTAAACATAACTTTTAACCTATGTTGAACATATAGTAGGCTATATTTGAATACCATGGCCATGCCATAGCCTACCATAGCAAACAATTCCCCAAAGCAGAATGCTTTGCCATCCGTCAGTTTAGGCTATACAGGCCTATAGGCTACCCCAAGCACTGTTTGACATGGGTCGTTTTTGCTTATTTAACACTTTACACTAGCCTAAGTTCATTAAACGAAGACACAACAGTGAATAATTCATTAGTGTAGGCTATCCATTTATTTATTTCAACAGCAAATAGCCTACATTGGCCTGTAGGCTACTACGGCTCAAGTCCATTGGTAATGCTCATGTAGGTCTCCAAAGCCTCCCAGAACAGCTCATCTCTACCTACATGTATGAGACATGAGTAGCCTAAAACACGTAGGTTAGCCTACTCATAAGTGTCAAGACGCAGCAATGTCTCCCTCTGCATCTGAAGTTCTGGTCTCGAGCTGACATTATCAATCGCTTGGCACCTTGATGCAAGCTGAACTGTGTTTGATAGCCCTCAATCACATCCGCTGATAAAATGTGATAACCAACACCGCGCGCTCTGTTATATGTATCAGGTCACCCCCCCTACGCTTGTGGTTCAGCCCAACAAAAACGGTAAAAAAGGCAAAAATCCAATAACTAAATTTTACTTTTGTTTCCAATCCAGTTTCTGTTTTTTTCTTTATCTTGTGTGACTAATGACAAATGTAAACAAATGTATTATCTATTTGCTGACCAGTTAAAAAAAATGAAAATTGGATTATTGAACACATTTTTTTATTTGGATCAGATGGATGGAGCAAATAGAACAAAGCACTGCAAAGCGTTACACGGACCGTACAGGCAGGATTTGCCCACTAGAATAATATTTTTACATTCTTGTCTTGACTATGAAACTTAGGGAAATTCATTTTGAATGCATCTTTCACAGTGTTTGGAATAACGCCGTTTAAAAGAATGGCGTTAGGTAACGACGTTATTTTTTCAGTAACGGGGTAATCTAACTAATTACTTTTCCCGTCTTTACAACGCCGTTAACGTTACTGGGTGTTAAATGCAGTGCGTTACTATGCATTGATTGAATAAACTCAGGGTATATGCAGGAATCATAGAGTTGAATTTACTACTTTTTACTACCTTTTTTACTACCTCCACAATATTTTTTACTACCAACACGACATCAAGCAGCAGCCCTTTTTGTGTGTGTGTGTGTGTGTGTGTGGGGGGGGGGTATGCAAAGCACCACTTAGCCTACTACTTGCTATAAGGTATAAATCAATATTAGGTACCCTAACAATTTCTAATTGTGATCATTAAGTATTTTCATTGTCAACAACAATGCTTTTTTGTAGTGTCGAGTTGAGTTTCAGTTGTCCTTAGCCCTAATAAGGTGAATAATAAAAAACAAATGACACTTAAAAACCAAACATGGTCAAAAATGAAGATGACCACCGACTACCCCCCCCCCCCCCCCCAAAAAAAAAAACCCTCCAGTCTAAGGATAGTACCAGAAATCTATTTATATGGATATATAAATCCATTATTATTGGTATGGTATTGTTGTTGCACATTTGACACTAAAGCAGTCCGTGAAAACATGCACATCAGTGGACTGCTTTACTAATGCAAAATTGAAAACTATGATTTCATTGCATTACTCATAGTATGGTTGCACGATGCTTGCATGATAAATACTTCCCAAAACAACAGTAATTATAAGGATGACATTTAGGAGTGTAAATTAAGTTTACACAATTCGATACAATATCGATTCTTTAAGCCAACAATTTGATTCTTTTCAATACTTCAAAATGTGTAGCAATACGATTCGATGCGTTGCTGGGGTCTGTTGTCGATAGGAAATGATAGATTTTGGTTAATTTTCATGGATTCAAATGCCAATACTATAGGCTAAATTATAGGCCAAATAATGAACAATGACTGTGGAATCAGGTAGGTTACAAGGTTTGTTCTCTTCCCCCCCCCTTACACCACCTGTCACTAGCTAGATGCTTTCAAATTTAACATGGTTTAAACTCGTATGTTGCAGTATACGTTTTCTGTCACTGCAATAAAACTAGCCTATTTGGAATATTTTGTAGGCCTGCTGTTCCTTTTATGAGAACAATTTAACTGACTGATCAAGTTTTCATAGGCTATTGAATGTTTTAAGAGTGTGTCCATGAGAGGACCAGGCGGGGGTGACACATGCTACGTCACCGATTTTGATGAAACTTGGACAGTTTGAAGGGTCCACCTAAAAACTCAAAAAGCCAAAATAGTACAAAATTTGAAACAACCCAGGGGGAGTTAGGCCCCCGTCCTTGTTTTAGGCCAAAAAACCTCAAAAAAAGGCCCAAAATTGCATAAAATGTTGACATCCCTCCTGCTGTCAGATTTAAACACAGCAAAGTAACAATCCATGCCATCAAAGGTCCATCCAAGGTTAGTTTAAAACTGGAGTTACAAGGCGTAAGGTGTGACTGGTGTCAGTCCAGGACTGCACGTATCTACTATGTCAAATGCCTTTTGGCGAATACCCAAAAAATAGCAATATTCAGACCTGAATATCTCCGATGAGCAACCTCCTTTTTTCAAAATTCTTTCTGCACATGGAAGGGCCATCTGTGGACTTCATAAATCAAAAGAAAAATGCTCGGCCTTTTTATTATTTTTGTCGCTGTAACCGCCTAAATAGTGTGATCCAGCCAGTGATTTCAAATACATATCTATTTCAATGATTGGTTGAAACATAATGTTTAGGTCATTTATGGTGGACAAATGGAGATATATTATCATCAATCATGTCTACTGATCAAATCCAAGCTAGATTTAATGTCCTAAGTGCAATATATTCTTTAAGGTAGCTCAAAATGACATCATTGGGTGACATACACCAGTATACCCGTAGGTCCAATATTTGCAAATGTGATATCTCCAACATATCTCAGGGCTAGAAACAGTCACTTGGATTCAAATAATAACTTGTAACATTTTGGCAGCCAAAGGTCAAAGGTCAAGGTCACTGTGACCTTATGTATATCCCTTTGTGGTGGATAAATCTCAAAAAATCCCTGACATAATTTCATATGTGATACAAATATTCACTTTGACTCACAGATAACAAATATTTGAATCTGGTGGTCAAAAGTCGAGGTCAAGGACCTTGCATTCTTGAGAAAATTATATATCATAAATGCCTGTAGGGATGTTTTTTCAAATTTGGTACAAATATTCACTCGCACTTTTGTCTTCGTCATTCATCGGTGACCTTCAGAAGGCTCAACAGTGGTATCTGGCATCTCAGACCCAGCTCCCTCCACACTCATGATAGGTTGTCTACCAACCAATACCGACACATTTTTTGGTAATTTGTCTTCTTTGCTGTGGCCGTTTATGATCCGATCAGCAACACAGCCAAGCAAACTGCAGTCCCTTGATGTGGGCACCCACAAATACCAACAAATTCTTCAGTTAATCATCTTTTTTGCTGTGGCCATTTATGATCCCATCAGCAACTATACAACAAACAAAACACCAACCCTTAATGAGGGCACCAAGAAGTACCACCAAAGTCTTTAGTCATTCCTGTTCTTTTTCTCCCACAGTTTCTGATCCAATCAGCAACATAACCAGACCAACTGTAAGCCCTTGATGTGGGCACCCACAAATACCTACACATTCTTCAGTCAATCCTCTTCATTGCTTTGGTGGTTTATTATCTGATCATTAACATACCCAGTCAAACCGCAAGCCTTTGATGCAGACACCAACAAATACCAACAAATATTTAGATACCAACTACCAACCATTGTCACAAATTCTTCAGTCATTCCTGTTTGTTGCTATGGCCATTTATGATCCGATCAGCAACATACCAACATACCAAGCAATATCATAAATTCTCCACTCATTCCTCTTCATTACTGTGGACACTTATGATCTGATCAACAACATACAGCCGACATGCAAGCCCTTGATGTAGGCACCAACAACTACCACTCCAAAAACACAGCAGCAGCGTCTCAGAGTCAATTCAGGTTACAACATGACCCCAAATAGCATGTGAGTGCCATAGCCATTGGCTTGCCTTTTCAGCAGCCTCCAATATTTGTTACAGCTCCTTTCAGTGACCTTCCTCAAAAAAAGTCTAACAGAAGTTTTGTGGCTGATTATATTTGGGTGGTGAAAGGTCAATATTACTCTGACCTCACAAAAAAAAACTATTTCACTATTCACTAAAAAATATTTTTACAACTTGAACATGATATCCTGGAAACACAGAGTATTGTTATTATTGTTATTATCACATGATAATAACATTGTTATTTTTCATGTGATAAATGGTTTTAACATTGGAAAATGTTAATCTAGCTTGGCATTACTCAATTAGCACTGTCCCATTAGCCCAACACAGCAGACAGCGGTCATATGCAGGAATTAAAGTGGGAGGAACGCAGTTCCGCCACCTCGGATAATTTAATAATAAATATATTCTTTCATACCAACGATACAGCACGATTATATTGTTAAAATAATTGGGGAGTTAATTTTCATGTGTACAGAGGTGACCAAGAAGCTATCAATTCTTGTCCAAAAAGTATTGCTACACCACAATACTCAATATTTTGTCCAACAGTGAGTCATTCTTCTCCGTTGCACTGACACTGGATTTTAGGGTTCCCCCACCTGCCAAATCCCACTTTATCCACTGGTCATGTGGCATGCAATGGAAACAGATTCACAAGTAATGTACATTATCATGTTTTCAATGTTTCAGACAGATTTCCTTGTGGGACCCTAACATGAAGCTAGGTGGTTATACCATATCAGAGTCTCTGCTTTAAAACAACTTGTACTAATAAGCAGGGTCTACAGACATGTTTTTACGATGGATGGACATCGAGGTACAGTAGGCTACGAAACAAGTAAAGCCCACCCAATACCCAAAGTAACCATCATGTCCTTGTACACGGGGGCAGCCGTGGCCTACTGGTTAGTGCTTCGGCCTTGTAACCGAAGGGTTGTCGGTTTGAACCCCGACCAGTAGGAGCGGCCGAAGTGCCCTTGAGCAAGACACCTAACCCCTCACTGCTCCCCGAGCGCCGCTGTAGCAGGCAGCTCACTGCGTCGGGATTAGTGTGTGCTTCACCTCACTGTTATGTGTGTTCACTGTGTGCTGTGTGTGTGTTTCAATAATTCACGGATTGGGATAAATGCAGAGACCAAATTTCCCTCACGGGATCAAAAGAGTATATACAGTACGTATATACTTGTTCGTAAAAATCTCCATTTTGGATGTCCACAGATCCAAGTAAACCAGCATTCTCTTTAGAAGGTTTTTAAAAAATATCTGTGTGGGCTAAAACACTGTTTATGTGTGGATGAAAGACCCAAACATAAAATATCTGGTTATGTGTGTACAGGGCCTAAGTTGTGCTAAATTGGAAATAACTCCCTCAAGGTGTTTCCAGGATATTCTGTTCAAGGTGTAAAAATACAGTAGGCCCATGTTGTTTTTTTGAGAGGTCACAGTAACATTGACCACTCACATCTAATCAGTTCATCTTTGAGTGTAAGTGACTGTGTGTGCCGAATTTGAAAGAAAAAAAAACTTCCTATAGGCAGGCCCGTCGCTAGAAGGCAAGCAAACCAAGCAATTGCTTGGGGCCCCGAGCTGGCCAGGGCCCCCAAGACAACGACTGGTTAAGAATAAAATGCAACGACAAACTGTGAGCGCCCCTTTGATAGTCATGCAGTAAAGTGCGACACTGTTATCGGCAATACCGGGATCCCCCTCAAGGGGCCCCCTCTCAGTAGTCGCTGACAGCAGCCAGCCAGGTTTGTGATCTCTGCTGCCGCGAAAATATAAGACAGGCAGTCATAATGAAGCGGAGTTATGTGTCCGGAAGCCAGAAAAGAAAGAAGAGAAAGGAAGAGGATGACAAGAAAAAACAAGATAGTGGTAAGTGATAAATTGAATAAAATAGCTCTACTTGTAATGGTGTAATGTCGCAGCAGGAAGGCTAGCCTAGCAAACATTTTTTATGTTAACTACCTGCTTGACGGCCAATGCTGCTTGTAACAAACTAGAACAGTTAGAGCAACCGAACGGACGGAATATGGTTACATACTGTAATATGTTTATTAACGGGATAAGGAAGACGCAGATCTTTCCAGAATCACTGTTTATCGTATTTAATGACATAACATTGCTATAGCTTTGTAATAGGTTTTGATGAAAGTGGCATAGCTTCTCTGTTATACTAACTATTCGACCGTGATAATCTATTTACCAAATGGGGGTTAGGAAAACCACACGATAAATTCCGTGCATCAAAGCAGACTGGAACATTCATGTCTAGCAGTATTCATGCACGCCAGCTGTTTACTGTCTTTAAAGTACCAGGTGCGTCTGTCTAATTCTCAAACAGCAGAATGCTTTTAAATGCTATGTTAAGCTACAAGTAGGCCTAGGTTAATGTATAACATTAGCTTGGGATGTTTTTACAGTAAGCATTGGTAGAAAGCAGCTGCATCCCTTCTAAATATCAAAATATGGAAATGCTAACATATCTTTTCTTTCTCCCTCAAGGTGCTTTGCTTAAATTTCTCAGCCCTCAGGCTCTTCCTAAGGATACCTCCACTGATGAAGGTAGAGTGAATTTCTCTCACTGAGCTGAGCTGTTAATGACCTTTTCCAATATGCTAACAGTGAAATGGTCAAACGTACTTCACAGGTAATTTCAGATTTTTTTTCAATTATTTTCCCAGGTACACCATAAACTTCATCCTCCATGCATGAGGAAGAAGCTGACATTGGATTTTATAGTATGGTGGTGTTTTTGCAAATGTTCAAAATGTTCAAAACTAATGCACAGTATATATATGCAACACTGTCAAAATTTTTTATTTATATAAAATAAAAAGTGTGGGTGAACTTAAACTGTATGGCTATGCTGTGGTTCCTGTAGGCTTTGCGTGCGGTGGTGGTGGTGGGGGGGCCTCCATGTCCATTTTGCTTGGGGCCCCCAAATTCCTTGAAACGGCCCTGCCTATAGGCATTCCTCACAAGAATGTGAAGTAACAATAACCTTGACCTATGACCTTTGACCATCAAATTCAAATGAATTTGTTATCTGTGAGTGAAAGGCCCTTTCCGAAACTAGCTACACTCTCCCTAGCCACTTGCACTCCTAACCAAGTGTTAAAGGAACACGCCCACATTTTGGGAAATTATCTTATTGTCTCTGCCAGAGTTAGATAAGATGATACATACCCTTCTCATCTGTGTGTGTGCAGTACCTCAGTCTGAAGCACCCACTGTTAGCATAGCTATTCATAGTTCATTGAGGTGAGCAGTTCCAACTAGCCTATAGCACCCAAAAGTGATAAAAGAACTCCAACATTTTCCCATTTACATGGAGAACTCGATTTAGCTGTAAGGGTGATTCCCACCTGAGTGCACACCGTAACTTAGGGGAGTGGGTAGGGATTGGTTTCAGAAAGGGCCAGTGTGAATGTTTGTATCACATTTGCAATTATGTCAGGGATTTTTAGAGGTTTATTCACCACAATGGGATGTACAAAAGGTCACAGTGACCTTGACCTTTGACCTTTGACTATCAAAATATTACAAGTTATTATTTGAGTCCAAGTGACTGTTTCTAGCCCTGAGATATGTTGGAGATATCACATTTGCAAAAATTAGACCTACGGGTATACTGGTGTATGTCACCCGATGATGTCATTTTGAGCTACCTTAAGGAATATATTACACTCAGGACATTAAATGTAGCTTGGATTTGATCAGCAGACATGATTGATGATAATATATCTCCATTTGTCCACCATAAATGACCTAAGCATTATTTTCAACCAATCATTGAAGTAGATATGTATTTGAAATCACTGGCTGGATCACACTATTTAGGCGGTTGTCACGAAAAAAATAATAAAAAGGCCGAGCATTTTTCTTTTGATTTATGAAGTCCACAGATGGCCCTTTCATGTGCAGAAAGAATTTTGAAAAAAGGAGGTTGCTCATCGGAGATATTCAGGTCTGAATATTGCTATTTTTTGGGTATTCGCCAAAAAGCATGTGACATAGTGGACATGTGCAGTCCTGGACTGACACCAGTCACACCTTACGCCTTGTAACTCCAGTTTTAAACTAACCTTGGATGGACCTTTGATGGCATGGATTGTTACTTTGCTGTGTTTAAATCTGACAGCAGGAGGGATGTCAACATTTTATGCAATTTTGGGCCTTTTTTTGAGTTTTTTTGCCCTAAAACAAGGAGGCAGTCCTAACTCCCCCTGGGTTGTTTCAAATTTTTTACTATTTTGGCTTTTTGAGTTTTTAGGTGGACCCTTCAAACTGTCCAAGTTTCATCAAAATCGGTGACGTAGCATGTGTCACCCCCGCCTGGTCCTCTCATGGACACACTCTTAAATGTGAATGCCATAAACTTAATTCACCATTAACTAGATTATTAGTTCTTCACGTAGTTGTTATCTAAATGCAGTGTTTTGTAGGCTATTCAAAGCATTTCACTCAGTTGTGGTGTAGGCCTATGTCTTGAGTGATCGATGTCCCTTTAAATGTCTGGGGGCTGTATTTTGGGTCACCAGCGCATGGCGTAAAGTTCGTTATTCACCGGCGCGAAGTTGAATTTGTTATTTTGCACCTTTATTTTTTAAGCATTGCGCCCAGGGGTGTGGCAATTAACAACCTAGGGAGGGACCTGGCACGTTGTCTAAAAATCGCTATCATACACCACCTAAACCTGGTCAGAAGTCAATGGCGAGTTGTTCATATGCTATTTTAAGAGCGCATGTCAACAGTCATATTGGCAGGTGCACGCACCATCCTTCTATCATTCATGAACGCACACCAGTGCACATCCATGCAAAGCATTACAACTTGCACGATTACAATGGTAAACATAATTAGAATAAAGATATTATGAAATACTGTACATCTCATGATGAGTAGTTATTCACCATCATTTGCAAATTGGTAATGACGGTTAAATGTGATTAGGGGAGAGGCGAGAGACACGTATGGAGCACAGCTGAAGATGCACTGTCACGAGATATAAGCAACTCCTCTGCAGGATAAATGTTGTTTTATTCAGTCATTTGAGCAACATTAGGGTAAGTGTTGCTTTTTCCAGCCTATGTTTTTGATGGTAACCCATTGTCAGTCAATAGTGAAAGTAACTGCATATAACTGTCTTGTCGTTGACTGACTCCTTGGTGAAGTTAGTTTCACTTTGCCAATGAGTTCAAATAGACGAGTGCAAATGCGTGAAGGCTATGCTAGGTTTTAGTAAAGCATGGTTTAAGAATGACTATTCCATACGGTCTCGCAAGCAGCCTCCTTCAAATGCGCCGTTGAATGCCAAAATACCGATGCATTTATTTGACATATCGCGCGTTGCGCCGTTAAAGGGAATGACAGATGTCATTCTCATTGGTTTAAAATGATGTTACGCCCCAAACACACCCATATGACTGATTAAAAGACCTAGGAACACCTTGTTACGCCATGCGCTCCACTTTTGAGAACGAAACCCCTCCCAATGAGAACTGGACATCCTACTAAATTTGAATAGACTTTTGACGAGTGACGATGCACTTTAGAATGTCATGATAGGGCCCTGGGACTTTAAGGGCCCTATCATGACATTCTAAAGTGCATCGTCACTCGTCAAAAGTCTATTCAAATTTAGTAGGATGTCCAGTTCACATTGGGAGGGTTTTCGTCCTCAAAAGTGGAGCGCATGGCGTAACAAGGTGTTCCTAGGTCTTTTAATCAGTCATATGGGTGTGTTTGGGGCGTAACATCATTTTAAACCAATGAGAATGACATCTGTCATTCCCTTTAACGGCGCAACGCGCGATATGTCAGATAAATGCATCGGTATTTTGGCATTCAACGGCGCATTTGAAGGAGGCTGCTTGCGTATGGAATAGTCATTCTTAAACCATGCTTTACTAAAACTTAGCATAGCCTTCACGCATTTGCACTCGTCTATTATTTGAACTCATTGGCAAAGTGAAACTAACTTCACCAAGGAAGTCAGTCAACGACAAGACAGTTATATGCAGTTACTTTCACTATTGACTGACAATGGGTTACCATCGAAAACATAGGCTGGAAAAAGCAACACTTACCCTAATGTTGCTCAAATGACTGAATAAAACAACATTTATCCTGCAGAGGAGTTGCTTATATCTCGTGACAGTGCGTCTTCAGCTGTGCTCCATACGTGTCTCTCGCCTCTCCCCTAATCACTTTTAACCGTCATTACCAATTTGCAAATGATGGTGAATAACTACTCATCATGAGATGTACAGTATTTCGTAATATCTTTATTCTAATTATGTTTAACATTGTAATCGTGCAATTTGTAATGCTTTGCATGGACGTGCGCTGGTGTGCGTTCATGAATGATAGAAGGATGGTGCGTGCACCTGCCAATATGACTGTTGACATGCGCTCTTAAAATAGCATATGAACAACTCGCCATTGACTTCTGACCAGGTTTAGGTGGTGTATGATAGCGATTTTTAGAGAACGCGCCAGGGCCCGCCCTAGGTTGTTAATTGCCACACCCCTGGGCGCAATGCTTAAAAAATAAAGGTGCAAAATACCGAATTCAACTTCGCGCGACTGAAAAACGAACTGTACGCCATGCGCTGGTGCCCCAAAATATAGCCCTAAGTTACGTTTCAACTGCATGCTGTTTTTGTTGATCGACAATAAATGACACACGCACTTGCGTGGTTAAAAGTGAATTGTTTTCACTCGTTTTCTTGCAATTCCCACGTAACATTAGATATTACAGTAGGTCTAGATTACATTTAAAAAAAAATTGTCGATTACTATCTCAGTGACTAGTTTGAACTTTGTTACTGATGGGCTAGGTGGAATAATTTCATTATTGCACGGTTCTGGATGATGACAGTCAGATGGCAGCGCCACTGACAGCTGAACGAAAGCTTAGCAGCTACACACTAGTCAAGTCCACAGTTGTTAAAACTTCCAGCTGAAGTAGCCTAGTGCGAACTGAGAGTGTAGCCTATATTTTCTTAGCTGCTATCAGAGTGATAGGCTAGCCTACATCTACCGCTCCTTTGCTACAAATATTATCAGATGATAATATCTGGTAGCCTGCGGTAGGGCCTAGATGACGTGAAAAAAACGAGTCTCGCCAAAAAGCATCCCTGCATCCCCCGCCCGAAAAAACTCTTCGGATCTGTACGATTCATATAAGTCGCCCAAAGGAACGTGAAGGAGGCACCGAAAAGCGCGTTGTTTGCATCCCTGTAATATCAACTGAGGCGAAAATGTTGTTGGCGTCGCTGATAGGCTGTCAACCACGGAACTCTACACAGTTTAGTTTTACGTCATTGCTATCAACTCCGACTGACTAAGGTCCTGTTAGCACGTATATATTTTTTAATTAGGTAAGATGAAGTTAAAACATGACACATATTAAGCAAAAAATGTAAACTCATTATATTGTAACAAACTGTAAGGTTGTCTCAAAATGGTCTTTGGTTACGCACCAAAAACACGAACGTCATAAAACAGGCAACACAAGGAAGGTCAATTAAACAAGCACGATACACAAACAGGGTAGTCACATACAATACACGGGGTAAACACATGAGGTACAACACAAAGAAAGACCATACCAGCTAACACATACACAACAAGGCAAACGCCACTACTCATACTACAACCAACATCAACATTATACACACACACACGCACAGCATTATGGGAGTACAGTCATACAGCTAGGCTCAGATCATTACACAGCCCCCCGAGACTTAGTCCATGTCCCCTTGACTCAAGTCTTACCCTACGTCAGTCCATGAGCCTGGCTGGGACGCAACGCTGGCATTGTGGGCGCCCCGCTGTCGCGGCGGTGACTTCCGGTGAAGGCTGCACGGTGATCGGTGTTAGAGCCACAGCTCCATTGTCACCACGTTCCACAGAGTCAGTGTCAAAGTCTCCACGACCCTCAGCTGAGGCCAGGGGTCGATACGGGGCCAGTCGATCACGGTGGAGAGCCACAACTCTCCGACGCTTAATCAGTCTCACACGATAGACCACATCAGACAGCTTCTCTAAGACATCGCACGGCCCGACCCACTGGCTAGTGAGTTTCGGGGAACCGAACACCAAGTCCACCGGCGTGCGTAGCTCTCGCCCGAACATCAGAGCTGCCGGTGTGCATTTCGTTGACTCTTGCACCGCTGTGCGATATGCCCATAGCACCAGGGGCAAGTGTAAGTCCCAGTCCTTTTGTCGGCGGTCGGCCAATATGGCCAGCTGCACTGCTAGCGTCCGGTTAAACCGTTCGACCAGCCCGTCGCTTTGTGGATGCAGAGGTGTCGTTCTCGTTTTCCGGATGCCCATGCGCTGGCAAACCTCAGCAAACACCTCCGCCTCGAAATTCCGCCCTTGGTCGCTGTGAAGCTCCTCCGGTGCCCCGAACCGGCAGAACATCTCAGTGACCAGTCTGTCCGCTGTCGTGTGGGCGCTCTGATCTGGCACTGCATACGCCTCCGGCCACTTAGTGAAATAGTCCATAGCTACGAGCACGTAGCGATTTCCCCGCTCTGTGACTGGCAGTGGGCCCATGATATCGACGGCTACCCGCTCCATGGGAGCCCCGACTGCGTATTGCTGCAGCGGAGCGTGCGAGCGTCGCGTGGGGCCCTTCTTCGCTGTGCAGGCGTCACAGCAGTGAACATGCAGTTCAACGTCCAGCCTGCATCCCGGCCAATAGAAGTGGCTTCTCAGCCGACGAAGAGTTTTTGCGATGCCGAAATGAGCCGCCCCCACAGCCCCATGTACCTGTTCCAGTACACGGGCTCGTAATCCAGCAGGAACCAGCAACTGGAAAATGTCAGATTGTCGATCGGGGGCTCGCCAGTGTCTATACAACAGTCCTTGACATGCTACTATTCCCGGCCACTGTGAATAAATTGCTTTGGTCTCTGGATCGAGTGCTGATACGTCAGTCCATGGCGGTCGCTGACCGGCTTCGATCCATGACCACACTCGGCCAAGCGTGGCGTCCTCCGATTGCGCCTTCCGGATCTCCTCCCTCGACATCACGTCCACCGGTGACTGCGCGTCCATGGCCTCAGCTGCCGCTCTGCAGTGCTGTGTTGTGGCGTTGGGCTGCGGTGCGTTGTCTCTCTCGCTGGCGTGAAGCTGGCGAGCGGTGGCTCTCTTGATGGCGCGGCGCTGGCGAGCGTTGAGTCTCTCGCTGGCGTGCTGTTGGCGAGCGTTGACCCTCTCGTTGGCGCGACGCTGGTGAGCGTTGAAAACAGCGACTCTCTCTCTCTGCCAGCGGTGATGCAGCCTGTAGCCGACGAGCGGGCTCCGGTTGAGCCGCGGCCAGGCTCCTCTCCTCCATCCGGTGGCAGTGCTGGCACTGGTCTGCTGCACACGGACGCCTGGACAGGGCGTCCGCGTTGCCGTGAAGGCGACCCGCCCGGTGTCGAATCTCCATGTCGTAGTCCTGGAGCGCCTCCAGCCAGCGAGCCAGCTGGCCCTCTGGTTCTTTGAAGTTCAGCAGCCAGGTGAGCGATGCATGGTCCGTTCTCAGCAGGAACCGTTTGCCGTAGAGGTAGGTTCGGAAATGGCGCACTGCCACCACCACAGCCAACAGTTCTCTGCGGGTCACGCAGTAGTTCTTCTCCGCTCGGTCCAGTGAGCGGCTGAAGTATGCGACCACCTGCTTGCCCTGCTCGCCTGCTTGAGAGAGGACGGCGCCGACGCCCACGTCGCTGGCGTCGGTGTCCAGGATGAAAGGCAGTTGAGGGTCAGGGAAAGCGAGCACTGGGGCCTCACATAGCGCCCTCCGCAGCCGCTGGAATGCCGCGTCGCACTCTCGCGTCCACTCGAAGAGCTGGCCTTTGTGCGTCAAACGATGCAGCGGGCTGGCGACTGTAGCAAAGTCCCGGATGAAACGCCGGTAATATGACGCCAGGCCCAGGAAGCTCCGCAGCTCAGCACCATTGCGCGGAACAGGCCAACGTCTCACCGTCTCCACCTTAGCTGGGTCGGTGGCCACTCCGGCGGCCCCCACGACATGGCCCAGGAATCCGGTTTGCCTCCGGAACAGGTGGCACTTTTTCGGGTGCAGTTTGAGCCCAGCACCCCGTATGGCGTCGAACACCTTTTCCAGATGTCCTATGGCACCGGTGAAGTCTGTTGCATGACACAGGATGTCGTCCAGGTAAACCACGCAGCATGTTCGTGGAATGCCCGCCAGGACACGCTTCATCAGCCGCTCAAAGTTCGCTGGCCCGTTGCAACACAGTAGTCAATAGCCTGTAGTCAACACAGAACCGCCACGAGCCGTCCTTCTTCCGGACGAGTACAGCCTGCGCAGCCCAGGGACTACTGCTTGGCTCTATCACTCCTGCCGCGGCCATTTCCTTGATCTTTTCTTCAGCTGCTTGTCGTTTGGCGAACGGTAAGCGATGAGGCTGAAGTCGGATGGGCCGAGCATTTCCGGTGTCGATCTCGTGTTGGACCAGGCTCGTTCGGGTGCAGTCCTCATCTCTTGCAGCGAAGATGTCGGTGTACGCTGCTAGTAGTCTCCACACCTGGCTACCCTGTGCTTCACTCAGCCCCTCACAGCTACGAGTGCAGAGTTCAGTTACGGCTTGCCTTGTCTCTACAGAGGGCCGCGCTCTCTGAGTGGAGAGTGGTGATTGCTCAACCCGCGCTCCTGGCTCCTCTCTAGTGGGCGTGAGCTGAGCAGTGGCGAACTCAGCAAGCGGACCTGGACGAGACCTGTTGTTTTCGCGGGCTTGAGTTCCGCGGGCTTGTGTGGGGAGGGGCGGAGACTCAGCAAGCGGACCTGGATGAGACCTGTTGTTTCCGCGGGCTTGAGTTTCGCGGGCTTGTGTGGGGAGGGGCGAGCACTCTTTGCGAGTTTGCTTCCTGCGGGCTTGTGTGGAGCTAGTTGGAGAGTCAAGCCAGCTCTCCGCACTTCATGCTCTGTTTTCCCCGCCGTGTGCAACACTACGCTGCTCGTCCCTAAGTGTAGTGTGAACCGGGAGATGTCCACCACAGCCCCCCATTTCTCTAGCACGTCCAGGCCGAGAATGCAATCATCCTGAATGCTAGCCAACCAAAGCCGGCGGCTCGCCGTCTCACCGTTTTTGTCTTTTCCCAGCCTCTGGGTCTGGCTACCAGCGTGCCGGGTAAGAGACCGGGGCGCACAAACGAGATGGTGGAGCCAGTATCGATCAAGGCGCGACACCGAGTCCCATCTAGCGTGCAGTCCACATACAGTCCTCTGGTTTGGCCGAGCCGGCCCAGCCGTATGCAATCCATAGCCCCTCCCGCCGTGCCACCTTCTTCTAGTAACTGGGGTGCGAGCGTGAGGGGTGCCGGGGCTGGGCAGTACCACGCGATGTGTCCCGGCTCGCCACACCGGTGGCATCCGTCTCCGCTGGCCGGCCTCTTCCACTCGCGTGGGCGCCGTTGTGGTGGCTGTGCCGTGGTCTGCCGCGTCACCTCCATCGATGTCTGGCGTACGCAATGCCGCGACTCTGTTGTGCGGAAGATGTTTTCCACCCGTTCGGCTTCCGCGAGCGCCACGGACAGCGAGCTGGGGGCGCTCAGGCGAAGGTGTTCTTTTAGCCGCTCTGGGTGGATGCCTCGCACGAACGCTTCCAGTGCCATCTCTTCATGTAGACCCTGGCTGTACGTTGGGTAGCCCCGCCGGGCATACAGCTGCAGGTCAGCCGCGAACTTGCCCAGTCTCTCGTCCTTGTGTCGCCGTCTGGAAGCGAGTTGTTCTCTGGCATCGCTGATGAAGATTCTCTGGCCGAATCGTCGCTGCAGAGCTGCTTCGATTGCGGTCCAGCTTACTTGCTCCGCCGGTGGCAGGTCTTCTAATACTTGTAGCGCTTCCCCCTCCAGGGCCAACGCCACCTGTACGCCCGTTCTCTCCGCCGACCAGCCATTCAGCTCGGCTGCCAGCCGGACCTGTACCAGGTATGTCGCCAGCGGCCTTTCGCCATTGTAGTGGGGCAACTTTACGCTGGGGCGCCCTTCTACCGCCGCCGTCGCACCGAGGACTGGCCGGTTTCCATCGCTCCCGTGTGGAGCGGGTTCAAGTGGCGGGATGCTGCCATCAGCCCGGTTCGTTTCCTCCTGTGGCCGGGGGCGGGTCTCTTCATCACGGTCACGCTGCAGGCTGGCTCCGTCTGCTGGGCTCAGCAGGTGGCCATGGGCGAGCGTGCTGTCGAAGAGCCGTCTTGGCAGGAAACTCATCATCGCCAGGTAATCGGTTGCAGCTTTCTCCTCCCGTCCAGTAGGGGTCGTCATCCCACTTCTGACACCAATGTAACAAACTGTAAGATTGTCTCAAAATGGTCTTTATTGGTTACGCACCAAAAACACGAACGTCATAGAACAGGCAACACAAGGGAGGTCAATTAAACAAGCACAATACACAAACAGGGTAGTCACATACAATACACGGGGTAAACACATGAGGTACAACATAAAGAAAGACTATACCAGCTAACACATACATGATAAGGTAAACGCCATTACTCATACTAAACCAACATCAACATTACACACACACACACACGCACAGCATTGTGGGAGTACAGTGATGACAGCTAGGCTCAGATCATTACAGTATAAAGTGTGTGAGGCTAACTTTGAATGGTATGGTTTTATTTGAAATTCACATTTTCAACAAATCCCACAATTTAACACCTGCATACATAGCCTCATTCTGCAGTCTACCCACAAGGAAAAGAATAGCACAACTGCCCTAAACCCCCTCCATCAACTGCCAGTAGATGTGTCCTGCATTGAGTGGTAGTTAAGCATTTACAAAACTAAATACTGTTATTGTCTTTGAATTAACTAACATCCTGAATGGAGTGTAGGAAAGCAGGATCTCTTCGTTTGGTTGGATGAAGGTTGAAGTCATATGGCCAGCATTTACAGCACCTAAAACAGAGACAACACCACGCAAAGTAAAAAATAAAAAAAAAACATCATGAATTACAATTATGTTCTTATGTTCTTGAAATTAAGTTACTACACCTGCACATTGCTTTGCTTAATATGATCCTTCATACTATAAATGCTGTGATAACACAATAGGACTGAAGACTATGATACAGCTGGAGAGGCTGCCAAGTTAGGCAAATACTAGGACTGACTTCTTTGAGGCCATGAACAGGATTTTTGATGTCTTAAATTCACGGTATAAATGTCCATTCAAATCCCCTACTCCAGTTTTAGCATCAGTCAAATTGTGATTACAGCACTTGATTACAAACACAAACACTTACTTCTCAGGCGCATCTCTGACCCCAATCCATGGCGTCGTCCTATAGGACCACAAAGCAGACATCAGATCCACCATCTTACGGAGAGCCTTCAGTGGATTGAGTCTTGGACCTTCAGGTTGCTAGAGAACAATACATATAGTGCAGCAATCATTCTCAGTGTGTTAACTAATGTTGAATAATAGATATTTTTTTCCATACAGAGGGAAGTTTAAATCTAGTTACAGAGTTTCATAGTGACAGGCTGTTGGTCGAAACATGTTGGCCAATGCAGCCAAAAAGGCTTTTCCTTTGGAGTGCCTTTTGTAGAATTAGTTTCAACTTTATTTTGGTAGTGTTTCATGAAGTCTTCAGGTCTGATTGTTAGTAGCCTATATGAAATTATATTTGATATGTTTAACTTTGAAAGTCTGTAACTTGTATAGGGCAATTCCACGCAAAACTGTCACATCCATAATGCCAACTAAATACCATGGCATTGTGTTGGTGTTATGGATGTTACAGTTTTGCGTGGAATTGCCCTATACATTTGAATGGCCACAAGAGCGGACAGTTACAGAACACAGTACATAGCATTGACTTATCCTCTGAATAACACAGGTTCAAGTTCATTCCTCCCTGTCATCGCGGGTTCATCCTCACCATCCATAGCGTCCTTCTGCTCGTCCAACAACTGGGGAGAGAATTAGCAAACATGACGTTCATTTTAGTGCTGCTTGATAAGGGTCTGTGCAAGACCATCCGAGAAAAACTACTCACAACTGATGTAACGTTATTCAACACAATCGTTGAGCGCCACCCTGACTACACATTTGCCATCAGAGACAAACTTAATACAAAAATATGTAATGTGCAGGATCGGGGCAGAGATCAGTAGAGAAAATCGTCGCGTCATCAAGGACAGAGAATATGGCGTAAAACTAAATGTTTCACTAGCTGCTACGCTAGGCTGATAATAAAATTCAGTGCACCAACAACTGTGTACATACGGTAGCTACTCATTTTTTACTAGCAACTAAACACATTTCAAAACTGCTAAATCAATGTCGCTTGCAGTAGATCTGATCCACAAGCTATAGTGATGCCGATTTAGGTAGAGCAAATATCAGGTTCGTAAATTATCTTTGTAGCCTAACTACCAAATTAATCTGGTAGCTAGTGCCTCAGCTAGCTCTGCTATCGGTATCAGATGGTTAGCTAGCTAACGTCAACTAACGTTACTCCTCAATGAGCTAACATTCATGACGGCGACACGAGATAATAATAATGTTATTACCTAAACTCCGCAGACATTTTACTACATAGATAACTCGTTACACTGACACAGACTAATCACAAATACCTTGCCACATTTCAAACTGCCACTTACCTGGAAATCAGACCGCATCTTGCCACGACGATGTACCAAATTCAGTCACCCAGGCCAGCTCCAGTTGGTCACAGCAAGAGAGAGGCGCGAAAATGAAAAATATTTGACGTTTTCATCAACGAGGTAGCGTCAGCGCATTCTGACCACGCCTTTTTAGGAGGCAGGAACTGTGTACAATTCCATTCCATTGTAGAAGCCTGTGCTGCTTTATCTTTGTATATTAAGGATCTTTGCCCACACCTTTAAGGGTTAATATGGTGGACCCTCCACGTGAACAAGCACACAGAGTGCAAGTGGCTAGGGAGAGGTGAGGGCTTTTGAATTTTTACACCTGGGAGAACGACTGACTCCAACATCCATGAACAATTTGATGCATATTTTCATGATTCTTACATGTATGCATAATGTGCTACTGCATACAGTATTCTCAACATCACAGTATCGTAATTTCGTAGTCTACAAGTGGCACTCGGTGAAAACAAAACCGTGTTATATTCTGTCATTTTTTTAATTCACTTCAATTGTCCAGTGTGTTTGTTTTCACCGAGTTGTCCCAAACCAGAAGTGTCCGTAATGTCGAAAATATATACATCATTAGGCATAAATTAAAGAACCTTGACAACCAGCACTTGGTGTATCTCCTTGCTTCTTGGCTAGTGTTGGAACACCTCTGTCTGTATCTGTACCTTTGCAGGTTGGAGCCTTGGATGTCCAATGGCCTGTGTGGCCACAGTCTATCCTGCGAACTCCCTGGAGCAGGAAGCCCTCATCACACCAGAATTCACAGGTGGAGTTGAAACTGTGGGGAGCAATGGGGTGGCTGCAGTTCATGCCTCCTCCACTGGGGGCATCAGACACTACAGGACACTCAACAGCTAGAGTATGAAACAGAGACATGAGGGGCTAGACATAGGCTAGTGATTGGCTTATGGTCAGAGTGGTGATAAGTAAATGCTGTGGTGATTTGATCAGTCTGTGTAGTCGTGGAATAGAAGATGATACATGTTGGATGTATGTTTCTTACCCTGGCAAATGGGAAGGGCATGGCTCCACTGGCCTCGGATGGAGCAGAACGTGGAGTTGTTTCCCTTAAGGATGAAGCCGCTATCACATTCTGACCAGCAGGTGGAGTTGTAGCTGGACTTCTCCAAGGGGTCCTGACACTTTAATTTGCCATTTGATGGGGCTTTTAATTGTTCACACCTTACAACTACAACACATGGGAGAACAACTCACTCCAACAACATCCATGAACGATATATTTTCATTACATCAAAGAACACTGACACCCAGCACTTGTTGTATTTCCTTTCTTCTCAGCTAGTGTTGGCACACCTCTGTTAACCACCCAGTGTCAGTACCTTTGCAGGTGGGGGCTGGCTGTGTCCACTGGCCTGTGGCGTCACATTCTGTTCTCTTAGCTCCTTGGAGTAGGAAGCCCTCATCACACTCTGACCAGCAGGTGGAGTTGTAGCCGAAATTCTCCAAAGGGTCTTGACACCGCAGCTTGCCATTAAGAGGGGCATTTAGTTGGCCACAGCGTACAACTGAAGTATATCAAAAGACAATAAATGCTAAAAATTGTGTATTTTTTTTTACAAATGCATTGTCACTTTTGGCAATGAAGTGTGACCGGCTGTATAACATAATTATTTACAGAAAGCAGTGTGATCATGAAGGTTGTTTGAAGGGCATAACTGGTCATTAAGGCTTTTATAGAACACATGAATGTACTTCATGATCTTGAATTGTGGGATTTGAAACAAGTTTTCTGTTTTTATTTATGTAACTGTTTTCATGTTTGTATTTATATTCTGTCAGGGCTATGCCATTGATCAGAATTCATCTGAGTCTTTAATGTCATACACCTAACAAGCATCCTGCGGACAGTGAGTGTCTCACCTTTACACACAGGTGCTGCTGCTGACCAGGTTCCAGACGCCAGGCAGGTGAGGCTGAATGGTCCCATCAGAGTGTGACCCACCTTACAGGAGAAATTACAGGTAGAGTTGTAGGGGGAGGCACCCAGTGGGTTTTCACAGGTGAAGTCAACTCCCGAAGGCACCAGCAGTGGATCACAGGTTACCACTGGAGGAAAGGAAAACATGGTTAGCAACACACACACACACACACACACACACACACACACACACACACACACACACACACACACACACAAACACACATACTGTATACGTACAGTATGCATGACAACAGTGATGCAGACTAGTTATTGGGTCATTACTGAAGTTGAAGTTTTCCTATGGTACTGATTGAGGACACCAAATTAGCTAATGTATGAGAAGCACTGTCAGCCATAGGCTGTATTAAAACTCTGGGTAGGGTACTCCAAAAACACAAACTGATTCTGCTCTCACTAAGGCGTGTCCCTAGTATGGCGCCAGAGGTCTGTGAATTTGCAAGGGTTGCATAACTGGTCCAAACTGGCAGGGCCTACTTCTCTAAAGCAAATTGTCATATTGTTCACTCTGCAGATGTAAGTAGCAAAAGAAAGTCACTGTCGGTCAATGATATACTGGGTGACTAAGCATTTTGGCAAAGTGAGAGTGATATTCTAGAGTGAAATTCACACTAATGTCTAAAACATTATGCAAACTGACCCTGCTAATATCCCTTCTCATCCAGCCAGTACTCTTTTCATTCATCTCTGTGATCTTTTCATTTTTCCACACTGACTGATCAGCAAACAAAAATAAAAACAACTGGTGCAAAAAAACATAAGCACCAGCAGTATCACTGTTGTTTTCCAATCTAAATGGATATATATATACATTTACTCTGTCTTCAATAATGTGTGTTTTTGTATGATTCTGTACCTTTGCAGGTGGGGGCTGGGTGCGTCCACTGGCCTGTGGCGTCACATTCTGTTCTCTTAGCTCCTTGGAGCAGGAAGCCCTCATCACACCTGAATTCACAGGTGGAGTTGAAGCTGTGGGGAGCAATGGGGTGGCTGCAGTTCACACCTCCTCCACTAGGGGCATCAGACACTGCTGGACACTTCACAGCTGCAGGTCAAGCAGGTCAAATAGTCAATCATTTCATACCAATAATAGCACAAGGTGTGAACAGCATGGCATAATGCCTTTACACTATGAAGAAACTGATTTGAAGTGAAAGTGATAGATATGAGCTTTTCCTCCATCCTTACTACCTTAGGTGTTATTTCAGTTATGAGAGTATTTCATCAAACATTTATTAAATTGTGTATGCAGATTCAATGTAAGCATGCCAAATAGTTTAATATTAACATGCAACAACATGTCTAACATAAAATTAAATCAAACATAAGTCATTTTTCTCAACCTTGGCACAAGGGAGTTTGTTGGTCCCACTGTCTGGTGGCCAGGCAGAGTAGCTGTGCTGCCCCCTGCAGCTGGAAGCCTGCATTGCATCGGACCTGGCAGCTGGAGTTGTAGCTGTTCTCTCCAAAGGCGTGGAGACAGCCCACTGAGCCCTGCTCTGGGGGTTGCACTGGCCCACACACCACAGCTGAGGGAGAGAACAGGCCAAGAAATGCAGACTAAACAGTTAAATAACTCTCTGATACTAATGAGAAAGTATGTGGGATAGTCGTAGGGTTGCCACATTTGATTTGGGAAAATCCGGGACATTCCACCCACCTCCACGAAAAAGAAAAAAAGTTGCGGTCCCAATTAATGAGTAACTAACGTTCAAGTTAGATTTGCTGCATGATCATTCTTGCATCATGTAACACGGAGTTGGCGCATTTCGACATCATAAACATTCTCGAAGAGAGAAAATCAGTTTGCAGTAAGGCTATTTATTGGCTACATTTTGGTACCCCTTCTGTCCCTTGTGCGTGATGCACGTGGTGAGAACTGTGTTATTGTGTAGCAGCAATGTACATACAATGTTGAAACATTTCCTATTGTCTCTTACCTATGCCCTGATGGCTACACAGGATTTGATATGATAAACACAACCAAGAACAAAACCAAATAGCCATTTCATTTGAAACTAGCAGAAATTATAATCAGAAGTTCGTTTTCACCAAAAACCGAGAGAATTTGTGTCCAGAAAAATATTATTAGTCACTCAAAAAATAGAACAATCCCGGAAAATCCAGTAACATGTGGCAACCCTAGATAGTCGTGAGGCATGTGGGTTTTTAACGACACACACTCACCTCTCTCACAGCGAGGGCCTTCAAAGCCAAGATAACACCTGCACTTAAAGTCTCCAATGGTCTCCACACACTCCCCAAACTGACTGCAGGACTTTTCAGAGCACGAGGCTATTTGGGTTAAAAAAAAATACAGACAAAGGTCCAGCAGTCAACTCCACTGTCCCCACACATCACTCAGTGCTACTCTCCGAATCTGGATATGAGATGCACTTCATAGTAAATAAATAGTCTAATTGTAAATGGTAAATAAATGTAAATATGTGTATTCATATAGTGCCTGCATCTTAGTATGCCATTGATAAAGCAGGTTGTTTTTGTTTTATCTTATAAGAATAAATATTCTTGCAATTCAAATAAAATTTGATTTAATTTAATATTTTTTTTTACTCATATACCCTGCATTATATGCCACTGACTGACTAAGCATTTCTAGTTTTTAGCAGATCAGCATCACCAACTTTCAATTCATGTTAAATTAATTATTAATTATTCTAACCTGTGTAGCAGATAGCTCCCTTTTTCTTTTCACAGTTCTCATCATTCCATTGTGCCATGTCCTTCTCTCTCTTGATGTAGATCTCCACACAGTCTTGCCCGTCGCCCAAGTCATTGGGCTCCCCCGTGGCCCAGTTCTCCGCCTCAGGTGTCAGGACCTTATTGGTGCCCACCCAGGTCCACTTCTCCTGCACCTTCCGGATGCCGATCCAGTAGTAGCCTCGGTTACGAGGCAGTGCCTCATTGAGGTAGGCGATTTCAGCCTTGTTCTGGATTGCCACTATGTCGGTGAAGTGCTCCTTGCAGTAGCGTCGAGCTGACGCCCAGTTCAATGGTGGGTCTGTGGTGTAATTATAAGTCCAGGCCTGAACGCCCATTCGACTGAGAAGCAAATCTGAACAAAGGGCAAATCAAAAGGACAAATCTCTCTCATAAGCAAAGCCAGTTAACTACTTGGTTCTATGTGAGAAACATTGTCATTAAGGATCATATTGTATGCAAACAAAATAATAACATACACTTGAAATGGCTGTAAGCACCTTGAAAATATCAAAGTACCTTAATACACAGCAAAGTTTGATTTTGTCCATTGTCATTTTGTTAAGTGCACATAAAGAAGCAAAATCCCATGTTGTTGAGTGCATCAGAATCTTAGTAAACTTAGTTTTGGTGTGATGTATTATAGTGCAAATCCAATCTCATTGTGGATAACTCACCATTACTTATTGCAATGAAAGTAATCCCCAATGCCACAGTCACCATGGATGGCCGCTGATGAAATATCCAAGAGCGCATCTGTAAAGCAATAAGCCAACAAATATGTCAAGACAGAACTCACGCAGTCACTCTTTTGTTGGTGCATCTCAACATATACACACACAGGAGAGGATGGTTTACATTCAACAAATTCAATTCATAATTCATAGTAACATTTACTCATTAAGAGGTTTATATTGAGTCTAAGTCCATGTGAGAGGCCTGATCTTATGTAATATGACAGCAAGTAATATGACCATGACTTGAAGAATCTTACCTTTCACAGACAGATGTTTTGGTAGATTCAGCATCCAACAGACCCATTCACACACTCTAGAGCTGACTTGACTATTGAATCATCGCTCCTATGAAAAAGGATGTTTCGCAACCTTCTTTTCTCTTTTAATGCAACATCCACAGGAAACTTGCCACAAAGATAGTGGGGTGTGTTATTCTTGCTTCAATCACAAGTCAATTTTAGACACATAGGCGACACACATGTACAAACACACACACACACACACACACACACACACACAGAGAGAGCGGGAGGGAGGGAGTTGCATTGCATTGCATTCTGTGTATGTGTGAGAGAGAGAGATAGAAAGAAAGATAGAAAATTGCTGAGACAGTGAAAACAGAAAACATCTATGGCCAAATTATTTCCTCTCTTGATTATGTTTTATTTATCATCACAGTTTCTTATTTAGAAAATGTTTTATTAGTTGATTTCCTTCATGCTAACATGGCCTTCATTAAAGCATGTTTTGCACGCCTGATTGGGCACCTCAGGTGGGTGTGAGAGCAAAACATAGATAACACAGGGTGGAGTCCACTTCCTGTGGTTAGAAATGAACCATCACAGCATATTTCCCAGAGAACACAAAGAACCCAAGAATTATGCAAAGGAGATTCACACAAGTGTAGACTTATGCAAGGAATCTCTACCACCTGTGAATAGTTGCTTTCCTTTTGTTAAGCACAGCAGGGAAACCAATAGCCTAGAGTTTGGGGTCTTTGAATGACACCTGTATGAACTGTTTTGCAAAAGGGTGTGAAATGTGTGTGAACCCAACGAAAATGTGTGAAGACATTTGCAAGAGATGACTTCTGCTTTGCAAAGGTGTTAATGAAGTGTCACAGTCAGGAGGGGTTTATTGTCTTAAATGTTGGGTTTTGAGGTTTCCAGGTGTAAATGTCTGAGATGTGGGTTGACAATGCTTATTTGTGTAAAATGAAAAATTTTCTGTGATGGACGTTTTCCTGATTTCTCATGAGGGAACACTGTGATTGGTGGATGGACTAAGGGACTGTACGATATTTACCGGGGGGGGGGGGGGGCTAAGAGAATTTTTTAAGCCTTAGGGCAGGGGTCCCCAACCTTTTATGTACCATGGACCGGTTTGATTCCCATTTTTTTTTCACGGACCGTTGGGGGGGGGGATGTATTCTGCTTTGGTTTTCATCCAAAAACCCGCCAGAGAGGTTTCCTCATAGCCTACACACTCTTAAGACCACCGTCATTTGCAATTCCGATCAACTGCTCTTCCTCCTGCGCTTACAAGTTAGAACTATTCGGGATTGACAAATGGGTTGCGGACCCACTCATTGGTTTGCCGTGGATCTTTGGAGGATGGGAAGTAACGCTCAAACTCATTTGAAAGCGCAACAAGGTGATCGCGCACCAGCTGCGAGAGAAAGGGCCCTGCCTCAGTCTCTCCCAAAACCCCCACTACTGTTTGGAACATATCAAATACACCCCGATCCACTCGTCGTACCCACAAATCAAACTTGGCTTTAAATGCAGCGACTTTATCTGCCAGTTTAAAGACAGTCGTCATTCTCCCCTGCAGTGACAGGTTGAGGTCATTAAGCAACTGAATATGTCACACAGGTTTTGACACCCAGCCCTCATCACTAAAATATGCAGCTAACGGTGACTTTTTTTCTGTAAGAAATCTCTGCAGCGGCTCTCGCAACTCAAACACTCTGGCCAACACTCAACCAACCAACTTGGATAGCGTACCACGGTGACCCATTCACCCTCTCTAACAACTGTGCCTCAATATCCTCTGACATATCATCAATTCGCCTATGGACAGTGCTTGCAGAAAGCGGTACCTGAGCTATTTTTTTAGCTGCAGCCTCCCCAAGGAGTTCATTGCACATGCCTTTACCAGCAGGCAGAATTGACTCTTCCCCAATAGTAAAGGGCTTCTTAGATTTAGCAATCCGACTAGCCACTATGAGGCTTTTAGCGCAACCCGTTCACCGATGTGGTTGCTTCACGCACTAGTTTTTTGTCCTTCTTGCTCGCGTTTCTTACGCTCAAAGAACTCAAGGGGTTTGTCTTTAAGTGTAGGATGCTTGGACTCTAGATGTCGAATTAGCTTTGATGGTTTCATTGCTTCGTTTGACAATGTAGTGAGAAATTTTGGCCTTAAAGGTGTTTCCATTTAAGTACAGGCTATATTCAACCATTTACTCTTTTGGTATGGTCTGTGCAAAGCTGAAGAAAGAGACGCTGCTGTAAGCAGAAAGTGAAGGAGAGATTTATGTGTTAACAACTGTGGAATTCCATGTTCAAGGTGTTTGCGCAGCCATGCTGGGTGTGTGAGTGTGCAGTCCCGCTGTGTGTGTATGTGTCTTCATGGTGAGCGCATGGTTGCAGCCTTGCTGAAAGTGTGTGCGTATGCCATGATGTCTGGATGTATGTGCGTGTGTCAATGCTGTGTATGTGTGTACCATGGCTTAGGTGTGTGTGTGTCCTCGAAGGAGGCTGGGTAGGCCTCTTCTCGACGGCTGGCGCCCTAAGACCTTATTTACTGTCTTGGGGTCAATCTTGACTGAATTCCATGGCCCTTGGTCGTTATGGGATACAGCCTTATAGATATGGTTGACTCTTTGGTTAACTATGTCGTAAACAAGTTTGCGTACCATTAATGGAGATGTCATGTATTGTCTGAACTGTCAGTGAAGTATAAAAAGTGTTTCCCTGTTTGTAACATCAGACTGCGTCTGTTAGCAACACGACGTAGGTCTCCGGATTCGTGAATAAAGCTCTCTGAGATTTCTGACTTGACTCCTGGCTGACTGAGACTTCATTTCTGAAACAATCCCTAGACAATTTTAAGTTCCTACATTTGGGGGCTTTCAGAACACATTGCGCTTACCATCCAGAATCGGCGGGCGCAGTTGAACGTCTGAACAGGATTTTAAAATCAAAATTGGGACGAATCATGGCTGAGACGGGTTTGGATTGGGTGTCTGCATTACCATTAGTGTTAATTTACCAAAGGGGCCGGCCGTCCCGTGTCACAGGTTTAAGCCCGCATGAAATAATAACTGGGCGTCCATTCAAAATTCCAGGTGTCATGTATCCACCACAATTACAAAATGCTGAAGATGACATGGCCAGATATATGAGAGGTTTGTGTGCTGCCTTGTCCTCCGTTTCCCAACAGGTAAAAAACGCGCTGCCACAGGTGTTTGGTTCAGACCAGTTACCAGTGCAGCCTGGCGATTGGGTTCAGGTACGAGATTACAGGAGGCGGCATTGGCACACACCCAAGTTTCTTGGCCCGTTTGAGGTATTGCTCGCTACTCCCACGGCTGTGAGGATAGCTGAGAGAGATACCTGGGTGCATCTGTCTCACTGCCGTGTGGTGAAACCCCCAGAGTTTTATCACACTTCAAGCTCCACTCAAGGAAATTCCACAAATTCCACAGAGGCCGCAGAAAGGGCCTGTGTTGCTGTGTCAGTGGCACAGTGAGAAAAAAGCACTTCCCCAGCGAGAATTAGCTCCGCTCGCTGTGTTTCGGTTTGGAAAGGAGTATGGTCTTTTGAAAATTCCCCAGCAAAGTTCGTCAAGTGAATTTGCTGTGTTTCGGTAAAGGAGGATCAACATCATCGCAAGGAGCAACTGTTCTTCAAAAAATTGGACTTTTTAATTGCATTGAGTGCCGTGAGTGTTTGCTATTCTGCCAAGTAAAAGTAAAAGGATGGAAATTAAAATGTGGGTGATACTGCAGATTTGGGTAATGTTTATGTTGCTGTGGTTGGGTGGAGGAGTAAGGGAGAAATCTAAAACCTTTGAAGATGAAATTTGTAAGGGAAATACAGCTTGTATGTTGTCATCTCGCACTAGGCATCTAATCAGTAATGATAGTTGCTGGGTGTGCCATTTGCTGCACGCTACTTCCACCGTTCATCCTTTCGTGCCAGGAAATTACTCTCCTTGTGCAGCTGCTTTGACTTCTGAATGTCCAGATGGGGATTGCCCCGATGGTCAAGAGGGGTTAAAGCAGAGGTTCATTTTTAATCAGATGTTAACGGTAATGAATGCACTTTGGGCTAGAGAAAGTGGTCTGATTCTGGACGAGGAACAGTTTAGTCGTAGGAGTAACTTAGAGGCTAGAATTCCGGCTAAAGCTGTGGTCAGCATATCTGAGTTCCCTGGTCACATTCATGTTTGGGGGAAGGGAAGAGACGGAGAGGTTTATTTCCCTTCTACAAACTGTAGCTTGCATGTCCACGAGGGGGTACCTTTCAGTCCACATTCCGAACATGCTGCCCAAGTCATTACGGTAACTGAAACTAAGGGTGTTGTGTGTGTTTACATACACGCTCTCACAGTAGCGGACCATCAGTTTTTGGGTCGTAGTGTGTGTGAGCATTATTGGGATATGGGTTGGAACAAAACTGAGACTAGACGTGATACAGAGGATGGTGAAATAATTGTAAAGAAAGGTGAATTGGTTGTTACTACCAGCGGAATGTCTCGTGACTTTAGTGTCACTCAGTTTGCTGATTTTGCTTTGCCCCATGGTTATTGGTGGGTGTGTGGAACTAAAGCATATAGTCGCTGGCCAGTTTTTTCCGTGGGCTCATGCTTCATAGGGGCCATTTCACCATCGGTAGCTGTACATCCCAAACACCATTTGTATCAGGTAGCACGCAAAGTTGGAAGGGTTAAGCGCGATGTAGAGGAGATAGACAAGTACGGTAATCACTTTATCCGTAGTTGGTCTGGTTATGATTCTTTCAACGGCTATGTCATGGACAATCCCTGGACCACTAAGGCTCAGGTGGCTGGACTGACTTTATCCCTATGGGGAGGTGTTGCTGCTTCCCTGATGAAGATCAATTATTTGGCATGGGCGTTGCAGAGTGTTGCAAATGACACAGCTATGTCTGTAAATTTGGTAGGTGAAGATATGCGGTTGATGAGAACTGAATTGATGTCACATCGTTTGGCACTGGACATCCTGCTCGCCGAGAGGGGTGGTCTTTGTCATGTAGTTAATACATCCTGCTGTTTCTTAGTTCCCGATCACTATGCAAATTACACTACTCTAGCTGCTGAAATTCGTGACCTAGTGCCCAGATCTCCTCCTCCAACCACCCTAGATTTGGTCTTTGATCAGTGGTCCCATTATTTAGGTGACATGGCTACTGACATCCTGATGACCATAGTGAAGATTTTTCTGCCTTTCTTGATCCCACTTATCATGTTATATGCATTTGCAATGATTCTCAAGTTTCTGGTTGGATGTGCTCAGCGCCGGATGGCAGCTGCAGCTCCTCCTGCCATTCATCAATTGGTTGCAATTGCTGCCTAGTTTATCTAGAAATATTGTGTGTGATGTAGTGTGCCCCATTTGGGGATGATGTGTTATTTTTATTATTTAAGGCATTATTTAATCCTGTGTGAAGGTATTTATTGTTTAATTATAATTATGTTTTGCTGTGTTTGGATTTTGACACACTTTAAGGCAATAATTTCTTTTAACAGAAGCGTCTTAGCTTCTGAGAGGGGAATGTAGTGAGAAATTTTGGCCTTAAAGGTGTTTCCATTTAAGTACAGGCTATATTCAACCATTTACTCTTTTGGTATGGTCTGTGCAAAGCTGAAGAAAGAGACGCTGCTGTAAGCAGAAAGTGAAGGAGAGATTTATGTGTTAACAACTGTGGAATTCCATGTTCAAGGTGTTTGCGCAGCCATGCTGGGTGTGTGAGTGTGCAGTCCCGCTGTGTGTGTATGTGTCTTCATGGTGAGCGCATGGTTGCAGCCTTGCTGAAAGTGTGTGCGTATGCCATGATGTCTGGATGTATGTGCGTGTGTCAATGCTGTGTATGTGTGTACCATGGCTTAGGTGTGTGTGTGTCCTCGAAGGAGGCTGGGTAGGCCTCTTCTCGACGGCTGGCGCCCTAAGACCTTATTTACTGTCTTGGGGTCAATCTTGACTGAATTCCATGGCCCTTGGTCGTTATGGGATACAGCCTTATAGATATGGTTGACTCTTTGGTTAACTATGTCGTAAACAAGTTTGCGTACCATTAATGGAGATGTCATGTATTGTCTGAACTGTCAGTGAAGTATAAAAAGTGTTTCCCTGTTTGTAACATCAGACTGCGTCTGTTAGCAACACGACGTAGGTCTCCGGATTCGTGAATAAAGCTCTCTGAGATTTCTGACTTGACTCCTGGCTGACTGAGACTTCATTTCTGAAACAATCCCTAGACAATTTTAAGTTCCTACAACAACTTATCGCCAAATACCACACATAAAGGACTTGGTGCATGCATTTTTTTTAAACTCTTGTCGTAGGCTACGGCCCGGTTAGGAATGTCCGGCCCGGTACTGGGCCGCGGCCCGGTGGTTGGGGGCCGCTGCCTTAGGGGAAGGCCCAGGAGAAATGTTTTGGCCTGGGGGGAGGGCCGAGGAAAATTATTTTTCCCTGATCAATGATCCGTTTTCGATATTTTAAAAGGTTTGTAGGCCAAAACATGATTCACGTCTCTTTGACAGAGTGGGCGAGTCCAAAAAGTCGCAACCCTACCTGAATCTCCCACAACCCCCTCATAAGCTTGCAGGTCACCCGCGGTTATGAGTCAACAAAATATTTAAATGATATTCGGGTCATTTGCGGGCGGGTCAGAAAAAATTAATTAAATATATATTTTCTACAAATAGGCCTACTTAAAATATCACGAGAAGGCTAGCATCAATACAGTAAAGTCAACAGTAAAGAAGCTGAAGACGCGAGTTAAAATAATAAGACACCCCTTCAGGAAAAGCGATGTAGGCTATGGGAAATATTGGGAAAAGTTCTTAAAGAAGATGACCGTAGTACAAGTTATGGTCTATGTTGTCTGTGTGTTACGGGCAGCCTGCAGGAATAAATGTTATGGCATAGACTATACAGCCATATCTACCGGTATGTATAGGTTCGCGCATGCATAAAAGTTACCTTAGTTCGTTGTGTTTGTGACTTTAAACAGTGGATGTGCTTTAGTAAAGCTTTGTGCTTCATTCAGCATTTTAAACCAGTTCTTACGCTAACGTTTTGACCAGCAATGTATCTCTCTTGCCTACCTTGCCTCAACATTTCTGTTTTCGAAAGAAAGATGTATGTCCATGGCCAAATCTTACCCTAGTGTTCTAATCCTTGGTGGTTGCGTGCGTGCTTGCGCTCTTATTCTCATTCTCTCTCCTGCGCAAACATTATGTCCTGCATGCCTACTGTGTGTAGTTCTACTGCATAAAGTTTCGCAAATATATGAGTTTGTTTTACAGAAATGGACTACTGTCACACTGCATGCAGGCTATAACCAAAAGCACACATTTTGTAAATAAGCGGGTTGGATTGCGGGTCGGGTATAATTTTGTCCTAATTAATATTCGCGGTCCGAGTTGCGGTCGGGTTGATTAAAATATCGGGCGACCGCGGGTCACTTGTGACCAAACCCGCGCAACACTGGTGTGTAGCCTACCTGTGTGTGTGTATGTGTGCTTATGACATTTGCTGACCGTTTTAACCTTGTAAACGTCATTTTTCGACCAGTTTTATTTGATTCACATAGGGGGGAGGGCCTAGGACATTTTTTTTGAGCTGGGGGGAGGCCCCTGAAAAAAAAAATTTGACCAGGGGGGAGGGCCAGGCAGATCATTTTTAACCCGATTGTCTGGCGACCGGCCCTCCCCCCCGCTAAATATCGTACAGTCCCTAATTGGACTGGGATGTGTGAGGGTTTGTGATTGGGAGAATTGGGAGGTAAATCCTTTTTATAGGGAAAGGGGAGGTTGTAGAAACAGCGGGGAACCCAGGGCTGGCCTGATGACGCGAGATGGACTGCTAGCTGACTGACTGACTGACTGACTGACTGGCTGACGGATTGATTAAGAGAATGCAAACTACCGATCCAGTGAAGGAAAGTAATCACTGCTTATCTGTTGCCTTGCTGTGTGAGTGGGCCATCGGTCGTCTGTCCAAGTTTTAAGAACTGCTTTCGTTCAGAGGGGTGCCGACTTCCTGGAGCTGTGCAGCCTGACCGAAGAGAGGAGACAGCTGATATGCGCGATCGTGCGTCTCTCCCCGAGGGCGATTGCTGTGTGGGAGATGCCGTCTGCTGACAAGGAAGCCTTACCTGTGCATTTAGGCAGCAGTCTGAGCGTGCCTCGACGTCACTGGCTGCAGGGAGGCTGACCCCACGGAGACTACGCTGCTACACTACCCGGAACATTGTGGGATTTGTTGTTTTCTTGGTCGGCGAGGAGGGTGCCACCGACCAGTGTTATTTCTCTGATCGGAGGCCGGCAACACGCGACAGCGGAGGGTACCATATACTGGAGTGCTGTGCATAATTTTCTATTTCTACTAGTGCTAGCCTGTGTGTGTTTGTAATGCCATTCCCTTTGCTGGTGATTGGGTGTGTGGGCTATTTTAATCCAGGAGAGAGTCTTGTGATGTTTTTTTCTTGCTGCTCAGACTTAGGCTACTAGTAGCTTAAACTGGTATTGCAGTAACTGTGTGTGGGGTGATAGCCTGGACCTTAACAGAGGGTGGGCTTGGGCCTGATACGGTTACCACTTAACATCTGCCTGTTCTGTATGTATGCTTGCTGGTGCTCCCTTGTTAATAAATCCTGTACATTTATTCAGTGTGGTTTTTGTGTCTCAGAGAGGTTCAGATCTGCATCATCACGACAATTTTGGCGTTAGTTGGCAGGACCTCTCTTAAGACACAGCACTATGTCTGAAGATCAGCAGGCCGGTGGAGCAGCCAGACCTGTAATCAACAACATGATGATGGTACCATGGTTTTTAGGGGGTCCATGGGTGCCCCCTGCAGAGAAAGATACAGCTGATCATATCTTTGAGGCCCTAGGAAGAATATATGGGGATGATGTAACAGTAAGCCAGTTAAGGGCACCGTTTTTTAAGTGTCAACAACAAGCAGGGGTGGGGCCTTTCATACTGTGTCTCCACGAGTTTAATTCCAGAACCAACAGCGGGATCCGATGATGAGATGCTTCGAAGCCAGTTGGTGCTTGGACTACAGCCTGGCCCTGTACAGATGTAACTGCAGAGACGAGCACGCAGGGAACCCACACTGGCCTTTGATGAGGCATGTAAGGAGGCAAAGGCTATGGAGAAAGAAACGGAACAGGCTCATGCACAGATGCATGTGGAGACCCGCCGCACATATAGCAGTCCGACTCAGCCCCAGCCCAGCCATGGATCGAAGTCCTCAACTGACCCCCTGCAAGACTGAGGTAGCCTCAAGGAGGCCTTGCGCACTGAACTGGTGGAGGAGTTACGTGCTCAAGTAAACGATATGAAGACCTCTCTCTTAGCAGAACAGCGCAACCAATGAACAGATCCCGAGCCAACACCTCGACAACCTGACCGAGCTAGCAATAACAGTAGCCATCCACAAGGTACCTGCCCCCGCCGGAGAGATAGAACACCTCAATGGGACGACCAGGGACAGCCCATATGCCTCCGGTGTGGCCAATTGTGTTTCTCAGGGACCAGTCGACCATCGCAGAGTGGCGTCCTCTGCAGATGGCAGGAGCCCAGCGGAGACCCCAATGAAGACCAGACATCCCAACCTGCAAAAAGCCATTTCAGGGAGGTACCCCCCCCCCTAAAAAAAAGAATGTTTGTTAATTAATTGTCTCTACTCAGCACACCAAATAAGGAAGGCCTATAGTTAGAATTTGGTAGTTTGGTCTTTATGTAGCCTTGGCAAATAGCCATCTAGTAGGCTAGTCCTGAATAATATGCACATGAAATGACACTTGTTAAACTCACCTCAACATGTCTTTTGCAATCATTTAACCCGCCATGGGCAATGCTAAAGTCACTGTTACAAACAGTGCAGCATGCAAGACTATCGTTTTTTTGAACTCTTATGACAAGGGTACACTTTCGTGTAGTCTGATGTGAAATGGGTCTTAAATGTTCCTTTTTGGGGGCCCTCTGCCTCTGCCATGACGCTCTTGTTCGTACTGAACTGAACTGAACTGAAACAAGCCAATCAGGATGCTCTCTATCTTGAACAGGCACACACGCACTACCTCTCTCTCTCTCTCTCCATCCCCGTCGTGTGCGCGCTACACTCAGATGCCCACACGATTTGAAGTTTCGGTCTTGTGTGCGGGATCTTGCTCGCTCGCTCTAGATTCCGGGCAATTTTATCTAATTTGCGGGCATCAGGGAGCCGTTATCAATATGCGGGAGACTCCCGGAACTTCCGGGAGACTTGGGATGTCTGGAAGACGGCCCTCGTAGGACAGTGCCCTGAGGTCGAGGTCCTGGTCCAAGGTAAGTGGTTCCCTTGCATCCTTGACACCGGGTCCCAAGTAACCTTATTTAGCCGTGGTCTCCTCAAAGAGCATCCCATGACTAACTCTTAAAGCAGCAAATGGACTAGTAGGGGTGGGCGATATATATATTGTCTGCGATAATATCGTGATTGTTGTTTTAACGATGTGCAATTTGACATTATCGAGTATTTAAATTACTTATGGGGAAAAAACACTCGAAATCACGCATTGAAGACTCATACATTCCCAGGAGGTGTATGCGGGAGAAGCCCCTGGCTGCAGCAGAGCAAGTGTCATGTGATCTCTAGTGGGTCACAACGTTGTCCCACGCACGCCTAATGTTTGTTTTGTGCAGTTCGCTCTAAATATCTACGTTTACCGATTATGCTAACCGTTAGCATCTCTATGGGATTTCTCATATACATTAGCCATAAGCTAACGCATTGGTTTCTATTCTGTAACTTGGAATGCTAGCCTACATGAGTGCTCTTAAACAAAACATAGAAGGAAATAACTGATATGTACTCTGTTGGTCTGCTTAGTTTTACAGCGAATCCTATGTAAAGGTTTGAAAAGAACTTCAGCTTCAGACTTTCTCTTGGGAAACTGTTAGGCCTATTCATCTTCTCTAATGTAGCTGGCTAGATCATGTCATTGCCACACACCCAAGTGGGAGCAGAATTGGAAATGTGTCATAGAGTGACAATGCATTGGTTGATTTGGTTAAAAAGTCACAGGTTAGGTTATTGGTTATTATTGTAATGATGCTATTTATAAATAATGAGCTGTAAAGTAACTCAGACTTTAACTCAGACTCAGACTATCGTTATCATCAAAATCACAAAAAATATCGAGATATTATTTTTTGTCCATATCGCCCACCCCTATGGACTAGCTCTCCTGTATGTAGGCTATGCTTTATTAGATTTTGAAGTGGGTGGCATTGCAGTCCGGGGGAAAGGCGTGGTGATGGTAGAAGATCACTACCTACCCCCCACTTATGGGGTGCTTGGCATGAATGTCATTCAGTACTGTTGGGAGGGCCTGCGACTGCAGGGGGGGCATCAATTTACTATGTTTAAGTCCACTCTCCACAGGGCAGCAACAGTAGCTTAAGATCGGGTATTCGCAGCTTGCCGCCCGCTGTGGGCAGAAGAACGGCGAGGCCCAAATCTGGGGGTAGCCCACCTCCGCACGGCCGAGCCAGTGCGACTGGCTCCACAGACAAAGACTGTGGTGTGGGCTCATGTCCCTGAGGTGCCGAGAGCCCACCAGGAAAGTGTGCTTCTAGAAGACTGTTACAATGGGGCGCAGGAATGGTGTGTGGGGCGCGCGGTGGCCAACATTCAGGATGGACGAGTCCTCCTTCGAGTGTGCAACTCCCACCCATATCCGGTCGAACTGACTCCCCGACGCCCCCTGGCGAGGGTCTTGCGGCTGGCTCAGGAGGACATCCAGGTGCCCAACCAGCTGGTGCTCCAGAGGGAAGATGAGACGGTGGTGGTGGATGTTCGCCCTGTAAGCAGTGACCACCTGCTTACAGGGCGAACCACCTGAAAGTGTTGTGAATCAGAATAATTTCTGTAAATGTACATACTGCGTGCTTCTTATGGTCATTTGTGATTTTTGTACCCATGTGTACCATGTGTGTGTCTTTGGTCTGTATGCAGTGTATCCATTGTTTATCCTTGAATGATTAGAATTCAATGAAAGCCTGTCTAGAGGCCTTTTGCTTATCACCAGGTGTGAAACGTTAATGTTTGTAGAAACAGCATGTGTCCAGGCCTCTGAAGAACTTCCCAGGAAAGGGGGTAGTTTTAATTAAAAGACAATAGAAGCTGACCAGACTTGATGGCACCAAAAGGCCACATCCCCTTCCACCACACCTTAACATTGCATATTCATACTAGAGGTCACTCCTTCTCTTTGTGTGTAACTTAAATATGGTAGACTTGTTTCTGTATGGTCAGAGTATACTGGTGAAACCCATGATGGGGTGACACAAACATGCATCTCTCCCTTGAGGGGCACTGGCCCCTCATTGAAAAGAATAAAAGCCTGGATCCTGATATTCCATCGTCCTGACTGAGTCTTAAGAGAAATATGGTAGTAAAAAATATGCTATCAAGCCTCTCTGGTCCATCAGGCGGAAGGTCTGGCCCGGGTCTCGAGGGTCTACTGGGCAAATGGCAAGGTGTATTTGCACAGAGTGAGGAAGATTATGGTTGCACTGTTGTAGTATATCATACTATCCCGACGGGAGATGCTGCCCCCATACGTCAGCGCTACCGTCCAGTGGCAACCAGCCTCTACGCCGAGTTGAGGACTCTACTACAGGGAATGTTGGAAGGGGTGTCATTCGTGAAAGCTCCTCCCCTTGGGCATCGCCGGTAGTGCTTGTGAGGAAGAAGGACCAGTCCTGGCGGTTTTGCATAGACTACCGCCAGCTGAACGAGGTCACGCACAAGGATGCCTTTCCTCTTCCTCGAGTGGAGGAGACATTGACTTGCCTGAAACAAGCTGAGTGGTATTCTACCCTCGACCTGGCCAGTTGCTACTGGCAAGTTGAAGTCCACCCATCTGATAAGGAAAAGACTGCCTTTGCCACGCCCGTGGGCTTGAATCAATTTGAAAGAAAGCCATTTGGCCTATGTAATGCCCCCGCTACGTTCCAGTGTTTAATGCAGTGGTGTTTGGGAGGTCAGGTTCACGATTTTCTACTTATTTATTTAGACGATGTGATTATATACTCACCTGATTTTGATTACCATTTAGACCATCTGGGGCAAGTTTTCTTGAAGCTGCGGGACCATGGGCTGAAGTTGCAACCTTCCAAGTGTCGTCTCCTCCAGAGGTCAGCGAAGTATCTGGGCCATGTGGTTGGAGGGGGTGGTGTTGCGACTAGTGTTGTCAAGATACCAAAATTATGACTTCGATACGATACCTGACATAAATATCACGATGCTCGATACTGAAACGATACTACGGCGAAATCCTAAGATATCTGGAAAAGAAAGGACTCATACCTCCTCCAAGTGTATTGAGTCATTTGTGTTGAATTCGGTGCACTTTTGTAGTGTGCAGGTCAATTCTTGGTTCTAAACTTCTAAACTTCCTACATAATTATTATTTTTTATAGTCAGTGAAATAGTAGGCCTACTTTGTGTGAAGTCCTTGTTATAGTTCATTTGTTGTGTTGTGTTTTGACAATAAAGTAGCTTTAAATAACCAAACTAGGCTAGATCAAGGTCAGTGTTGAAATTACTGCATGCAAATCACTGAATGCTATGCAGAGGGGCCTAATCTTTAGGCCATCTGATGTACAGTATAGGCTACCCTAGGCCTTCCCGTGTTCTTCCCGATTTCTTTGACAGTTGCAAAGGGAAAAATGTCTTCTTTGCGCCCAGTGTACAAGTACGACGTTCCAACCACTCAGGTCTTCGTCAGATAGGCTTACACCATTACCTGTTGCAATATATCTGTGTGCATTACATTACGTCTATTTCTTTGATAACATGATTTGCTACCACGTAACAATAAGCCGCTATTATTATTAGGACTCAACACGCTTTGATGGTAATATGCTGTGGGCTTTATTAGCGCATTTCGGGTAGCCTATCCTACATCTGGGCAATAATTATTGAACAAATTGCAGTCTACATGCCATGACAAATATTACCAGTAGTACTGACCGAACATGAAATAGATTGTTTGGTAGGGTTGGTAATGTTATTCTGGCGTGAACATTGCGCTTTCATCACGTTAGCACCCTATGATTACAGCTCGTTATGTCTCATCAAAATGATTACAGCTCGTTATGTCTCGTCAAAATTCATTGATGAAGGAAGGTTCGCTTTATCCCAGAGAACCATACTCATTTCACTTTCACAAAACAGAAGAGAAGAACTTGGCACTAACCATGTAGTTGTGTTTTCTATAGCATATTCGTTAACCTGTCGTTCTTTGAACTCTTTTAAAAATGTTGGGATATGTCTGCGAGGTGTTTAGCCAAGTTCCATGCGTAGCATACTGCTTTTAAATGACTTTGAAACATATTTTACAAACGGGCCTCTGTGTACCTGATGGCTTGCCTTCACTATTCGCGATGTATCCAAAATAGTTTCAGATTTCACATCACCTTCTGTTTTATCCACAAGGACGAGGACTGTCGGCAAAGAACTATGTTGACGTTGCTGCGCACTCACTCACTCGATGCGTGCAAGGAGCAGTGAGAGCAGCAGTTCACACAGACTGTTATTATTTTAATAAAGTATCGATTCTAAAAACGTCGGAAATCGTATCGTTTTTTGCGTGAAGGCATCGTGATACCTTTTTAGTATCGATACACCGTGCAACACTAGTGGCGACTTATCCCAGCAAGACCCAAGAGGTGCAACAATGGCCAATCCCAACAACTGTGCGTGAGGTCTGTTCATTCCTCGGGTTCGTTGGATACTATCACCGCTTTATCCCTGCCTTTGCCCAGAAAGCCGCTCCCTTACACGCTTTGCTGAGGGGTACAGGGGGACATAAGACTCAGTCAATCAAGTGGACCTCTGATTGCGAACAGGCCTTTAACCAGTTGAAGCAGGCGCTTGTGAAGGCTCCTGTGTTGGCGTATGCGGATTTCACTCTGCCCTTCCAACTTTATACTGACACTAGTCTACATGGGTTGGGGGCAGTACTAGCTCAGGTTCAGGGAGGGAGGGAGCGTGTTATCGCTTATGTGACCGACAAATTTAAAGATTACCTCTGGGGGCAACATTCCAAGTGTTTACTGACCGACCTCTGCTCCACTTGCGGACTGCAAAATTGAGGGCTGTGGAGCAGAGGTGGGTGGCCCAACTGGATAACTTTGATTTCGCATTGTGTCATAAACCAGGGTCAGAACATCAGAATGCAGATGCACTGTCCAGGCTTCCAGAGGCCATGTTGGCAGGACATGTCGAGGCCCCACCTAATGGAGGTCCACAGGAGGCATGGGCAGAGTGGCAGGGAAGTGATCCGGACCTCACACTTATACGTCGGTGGCAGCAGCAGGGACATGAACCATCTGCAGTGGAGCGCCAGACCCTCCAGATGGCTGGTCGACAGCTGTTAAGAGAATGGCCAAACCTAACTGTGAAGGAAGGGGTATTGCTGTGTAAAAGGCTGGCCTCAGGTGCACTGGGAGAGGTGACTGCGGTGGTGGTGCCGGTGGCAGACAGAAGGCAGGTTTGGACTAGCTACCATGAGGCCCTGTGGCCGGTTGCACAAAGCACCTTAAGTTTTTTCCCTTAAGTATGACCCTTAAGACTTAATTTCTCCTCAGGTAAGGGATTTACTTAAGGGTGTTGCACAGAATACCTTAAAATGTTTCCTTAGTTAAGGAGAAACGCCAAGGGATTTACTGCACTGAAAGGGATTTTCCGGCATGAAAATTCTATAGTTTCCACGGAGATTGTTCAACAGCTGTAGCCTAGCTAACTGCCTTTGCCGCGATGCCGTTAGTTAACCTACCGAACACAGTGCTTATATTTTATCATTCATCTTACCTTAATAATAATAGCGGAAATTATCCAGGTAGCAAGTAAAACATGTTATATACATGAACTGAACAATACTAGTTGGCAAGTTAGAAATGATCCTGACTGTCATCAGTGCACCAACGTTTTGCCTAGCGAACCGAACCAAAGCTCATAGGCTAACAAGACATCCACATGAATTGTTAACGTTAGCCTACGTAAACAATAACAATACGGCATGTTTCTGATAGGCCTATCTATTTGACAGAGGAAGCATATTAACAGAGAGGTTTTATTTTGAATGGTCAAAAGTAGTTAATAAACTTCATTTATCAGCATCAATTCAGTTAATAATATGGTTAAGGTAGAGTCAGATGTCCCTTAGGGTTTTCCCCTTAGTTAGACTACTAAGGTCTTTTGTGCAACAGTTTAAGGGATTTCTTACAAGATAAGGACACACCCTTAAATACTAAGGGAAAATGTTAAGGAACCCTTAAGGAGAAAACTTGGTGTGGTGTTTGTGCAACCGTTTTTATTTTAAGGGACCCTTAAATCAGATTTTAAGGGAAAAACTTAACTTAAGGTGCTTTGTGCAACCGGCCACTGGGTCATGCCATGAGGCCCTGGGTCATGCCAAAGGGTACCGACTGCTGGCTGCACTGAGGGAGAGGGTGTTTTGGAATGGTATGAACCAAGACAACCGCAGGTGGGTAAGGGAATGCACCCAGTGCTGCCTCAACAGCAACATGGAGGGGCCAAGGGCACTTGTGTGCACTCTACGGCTGTTACAAGGTGAGGACCACGCCATATCACCCACAGGGCAATGGAGCCTGTGAGCGTATGAACCAGACCATCTTGGGGTTGCTCAACACCCTCAGCCAAAGTGAACAGGGCCGATGGATGGAGCATCTACCGGAGCTGACGCACGCCTATAATAACATGCCCCACAGTGTTACTGGGTTGGTCCCCTTCTTTGTTTTGTTTGGTAGGCATGCGCGGCTGCCGGTCGACCAACTGATGGGAGTACATCGATCACCATGAGCATCATGCCCGCCTAACCTCGGCATACCAGTTAGTGCGCCAGGGTACTCAACAGCGGCAACAACAGGATCAGCGGCGTCACAATTGGGGCCGGAGTGCCCTGCCGCTGCTTCCAGGAGAGCGGGTCTTGGTCCGGGATTTCTTGGTCCGGGATTTGTCCGGGGGAAACTAGGATACCACTAGGCCCTATGTGGTGCTGAACCAACCCTCAGCAGACCGTCCGGTCTACACCCTGCACCCAGAAGGCCGGGAGGGGCCCACCCGCACTATTCACCGAAACCACCTGCGCGTTCAGCCTGCTGGATGGGGGAAGGACCAGAGTGGGACTCGTGGAGATGCAGGTGAGGTGGCAGGGGAGGGTAGAGCAGAGGGTCCAGAGCTGGGGTGGTGGCCGGTGGGTTTACCTGTCCAGGGAGTGGAGCCAGGGTCAGGGGGAACCACAGTGGTGGAAGAGGGAATGGCCCCTGAGCTTGAGGAGGGGGCTCTGTCTGATGAGGAGACAATCTCTGTCCCTCGGGTCCGTCGGTCACAGCGACCCAACTTGGGAGTTCGGCCAGCTAGGTACAATGAGTGATGGTCGGGAAGTCCATTGATTTAGTGGGGGGGAATGTCACAGTCAGGAGGGGTTTATTGTCATAAATGTTGGGTTTTGGGGTTTCCAGGTGTAAATGTCTGAGATGTGGGTTGACAATGCTTATTTGTGTAAAATGGACGTTTTCCTGGTTTCTCATGAGGGAATACTGTGATTGGTGGATGGACTAATTGGACTGGGGTGTGTGAGGATTTGTGATTGGGAGAATTGGAAGGTAAATCCTTTTTATAGGAAAAGGGGAGGTTGTAGAAACAGCGGGGAATGGCCAGGGCTGGCCTGATGACACGACCCTGAAGCAACAGCTGATGCGAGATGGACTGCTGGCTGACGGATTGATTAAGAGGACGCAAACTACCGATCCAGTGAAGGAAAGTAATCACTGCTTATCTGTTCTCTTGCTGTGTGAGTGGGCCATCGGTCGTCTGTCCAAGTTTTAAGAACTGCTTTCTTTCCGAGGGGTGCCGACTTCCTGAAGCTGTGCAGCCTGACCGAAGAGAGGAACTAACTGACATGCGCGATCGTGCGTCTGCTAAAGGAAAGTAAAAACATTACCATTCTGTCTTAGTGTGGATGGGCCAGCTCGAGGGTTACGAAGTATTAAAACATTGTTATTCTCTCCCTGAGGGCGATTGCTATGTGGGAGATCGCGTCTGCCGACAAGGAAGCCTTACCTGTGCATTTAGGCAGCAGTCTAAGCGTGCCTCGACGACAGCGCTGCTAAGGTATATTGGTATGAAGGTATATTGGGTGCAAAAGTGGCGAGCACATTTAACTGCAGATTTTGCATGTGCACACTAAAGTCGTACATGTGTAACAGTAAAGTTAAGTTGTACATATCTTGTTAACACAAAATAGGGGCTATGGGTTCACAAATCCTTTTTTCAGGTACACAAATCCTATCCTGTGAGTCACAACTTTCAAGAGTCATGCACTCGACACTTTTGCTCCAATCGTTGCAGCGCAGTTGGTGCGAAATACATTTACACATCCGTGTTTCATAATCTGAGAAAATGCACATTTGTGCATTTGTAAACCCAAATGTGAACTAATGCATCCAAAGTTGTGCATCTGTGAAATAATTTCTCATTAATAAAATTCAACAGATCGCTTTGATTTTCTTGCACGACTACAAGTCAATTGATACAAGTGCTAGAATCTGCTTCTATGAGTGACGATACTTTTGCTCCAGGCTAGGCGATATAATAGGAGCAAAAAGGTTTGTATGTGTGGGCGTCGAGCGAATCGATCGAGAAAACAAGGCGGCCGGAACTGGATCCTGGATCGCGCTCAGACTACCATTGCCTATAAGGTAAGTAACATGATAATAAAGAAAGTTATCTTGTTTGTTGGTTTACATTATCATGACAGCTATGTTTAGCTTAGCTTACCTGCTTGCTAAATCCTCCAGTGCCAGATCAAGCTAGCTAGCTATCGCTAGATAAATAACTAGTTTAGAAGTACAGAAATATAACACTGCCCGTCCAAAATCGTTAGGACACAGAATCTGACACAATCATTCTGCAATTTTCGAACAGCTGACTTGTATCTTGCACGAAGACTATTGGATAGTGCTAGGCAAGTTAGCAATTGTTTGCTGTGCAGACATTATGAATAATAATAAGGTCGTAAAACTTAACACCACACACCGCAACAAATATTTTTCCCTCGCTTTGTGCAAAGAAAAACTATAAATCGTGTGTCCTTCATTGATAAGGAAACATGCTGAGGTTACTTACTTTATGAGCAGGCAATGTCTGAGCGCGATCCAGGATCCAGATCCATTCCGGCCGCCTTGTTTTCTCGATCGATTCGCTCAACGTGAACACATACAAATCTTTTTGCTCCTATTATATCGCCTAGCCTGGAGCAAAAGTATCGTCACTCGTAGAAGCAGATTCGAGCACTTGTATCAATTGACTTGTAGTCGTGCAAGAAAATCAAAGCGATCTGTAGAATTTTATTAATGAGAAATTATTTCACAGATGCACAATTTCGGATGCATTAGTTCACATTTGGGTTTACAAATGCACAAATGTTGTGCATGTTCTCAGATTATGAAACACGGATGTGCAAATGTGTTTCGCACCAACTGCGCTGCAACGATTGGAGCAAAAGTGTCGAGTGCATGACTCTTGAAAGTTGTGACTCACAGGATAGGATTTGTGTACCTGTAAAAAGGATTTGTGAACCCGTAGCCCCTATTTTGTATTAACAAGATATAAAAAAAATATGTACAACTTCAACTTTACTGTTACACATTTACGACTTTAGTGTGCACATGCAAAATCTGCAGTTAAATGTGCTCGCCACGTTTGCACCCAATATACCTTCATACACCTGAGGCATTGCACTATTTGAAAAGTCAAGACAAGGAGTTGCCACTCTCGCCACTAGATGGCAATACAGCACCAAGTCAAATGTGAAGGTCAGGACATTTCAATAGAAGAAGAAACAGAACGGACAGCACCAGTCAGTGTGAGCCTTTACTGTCTATGGTGTGAGCAGAGCCCGTCTATGGAGGGATGTGGTCGTGACAATGTAGCAGTTTTGGTTGAATGTAAAAGGCTATTTTTGTCTCTATTTTGTCTACAATGTCTTCAGTTGCGGCTGATGAATTGTCCGTGTTGGCAGCGATATATTGCGGCAAGGACGAGTTTGAATTGTTGGAAGAATCAGGTAGGCTAAATGAAGATCCTCAACTCCAGACAAACTTATACAATTAATTGAGTAGGCTAAATCATAGTTATTGTTAGGATGTTGTTGAGGAAATATCTTATTCTCATTTGTGTTTTTTTGTTTCGTTTGCAGCTGATAAAGGATTTGTGTTCCGCATAAAACTTTTGGTGGAGGCAGTTACTTTAAGCATTATATTCCATCTGTCACCGGAGTATCCGCAGTGTCTTCCAGCTATCAGCGTTACCTCCGAAGGTTTGTCTCGACACCAGTGTCAGTCAGTAAAGGAAAATTTGAATGAGAAGGCGGTGGAATTACAGCCGGGGCCAATGATTCACCAACTACTGTCATGGTTTAAAGATAACTCCTCAGGTCTTATCATGCCAACCATTGCACCAACACAAAAAGACGAGCAGGGCCCATGGGTTGCTCTGTTGCATCTGGACCACATGAGGGCAAAGACTAAATATGTGAGAATTATTGAAAAATTTACATCAGAGTTGGACCTGACTGGAAGACTCTTCATGGGTAGAGTGATACTAATAATGTTGCAAGGGACAAGAAAAAACATTAAGGTAAACAGGCAGCTGAAACTGATCTGAATATAGAGACCCATCTGAAAATGCGTCATTGTTATTGTTGTTATTTATGTTTCAAATCAGAAATGTAATTTGAAATTATGCTAAATTTAATGTTTTATGATTCTCAATGTAGGAGTATCTACGTTTACAGAAAACAGTAAAAGTGGACATAGATTCATCTGGTAAAAAATGCAAGGAGAAAATGATGAGAGTTCTTTGCGAATCTCCTCTCTCAGCTGGCCTCCAACAGTAAGTTTCTTAGTTACTAAATGTCACAAGCTTATGAGTGGTCCAACAGGTTTGGAAATATAGACCCTTTAAACTGCATAAACAAACCAAACAACATGTGTGTTCCTAAGGCATTTTTGATGGCACAGAAAACAACATTGAGCTAATGGTAACTTGGGGACAAACATGCAATTCTGGGGAAAGGGTTGCTCTAATGGTTGCTTAATGAAATTCGTGATAAGTGTTCATTAAAGGAACAGGCCACCCAATGTCAGTAGTAATATATGTTCTTACCTTAACTTTCACGAGTTGAGTCATACCTCTCCCGTGTCGGTACGTACACTCAAACGCTCTGGTGCGCGGCGCGAATGTGTTAGCATGTTGCTATGCTAGCTGGCTCAGACATGCCCTAGAGGGAATAAGATAGCAGTAATCAAAAACATCCACGTTTTCCCTACTTAAATACAGTTGCATGAGTACTTGATAAAAATGTGTAAGGTCACACAACATGAAACGTGGCGATTTTCCAAGCGAATAAACAGGAGAACTACAATGTGTGGCACAATAGCACTTGGGAGTAGGCTACTTCAACCTAGCGTAGTAATATTAATTAACACCTAATTGTAGATCCTATCCACCACAGAGTTTAGAATCCATGCTTGATCGACCCCTCAGCCTCCCTATCCCCTCTGAGCGAGAGAGAGAGGCACACACACTAGAGATGCGCGGATGGGCTATTATTTCAACCAATTATTTCAAAAAACGCAATTTGGCACATAATTTCTGGCCTACTAATTAATGCCTATTGTACTTTATTTTTTGCAAAAACAAAGAAATCCCTAAGGTAAGAACACATATTACTATTGACATTGGGTGGCGTGTTTCTTTAAGGTTCATAACAACTTGTTCCCTCTGTAGGTTATCTACATTTGATGTGATAGAATGTTCGACACATGAAGATCTCAAAATGGAATTCCAGGCAATCGGTTTCAGAGGGATGTACGAGGAGTTTGTACCCTCGTTGCTATAATTAAGTTATAACATGTTAAAATCACTGTTTTATCAGGTCCCTTGCCACAGGTGTATAAAATCAAGCACCATGAAGCCTGCCTTCATAAACTATAAGCTGCATTCATAAAAAGATGCTTGATTTTATACACCTGTGGCAAGGGACCTGATGAAACACATGAATACTTTGTCTCTGTTTGGTTGAAAAGTGGATGTTTTGTACAAATTATTTTAATTTAGAAACACTGGTACAAATGTTTGTTAGGTTAAGTATTACTGCAATAACCTACTACAATAAATTTATAAAGACTATAACACGTTATTCATGTGTTATTATATTCAATTGGCCAGGGTTAGACCAGAGGGTCACTACAAGGCGAGATTAGTGGGTTAGAGTGTCTCAAGCAGGTTTGCAATGGCATAAATGTGGCTCTCTGGAAACAAAGTGAGGGCAGCCTGTCCTCAAATGAAATCCTGTGTGGAGTTTCTCTGGGAATACTAAACTTCTCTGGTGTGTTTAGTTTGGTCCTATAATGTACGTTGTTTTGGACAAAAGCGTCTGCTAATAATTTTCAACAAAAATATAAACAAATGCAACTTCTGCACAATCACTGATTGCATCTTTAAAGGAGAACTCTGGCGAATTTCAACATAGGGCAACATATGTGCATAGTATGGAGGAAGGTGGGACATGACTTAAATAATTCACATCTAGATGTATATGATTTTAGAAAATGTAAAGACTTGTGGCTGACTGCTACAAAGCCTCTTACACCTATCCTTGTGTTGTGCACTTGCTTCTGCTAACAATTCTGTATACTTTAATTTCTTTCTTTCAAAGGCTTCATCCATCTCATCTTCAAAGAGAGTAGTTAGCTCGATAAAGTAGACGATGCACTGACATTCCAGATACAACACCATATCTGGTCTCCGAGCAGTCACAACAATACAATGTGGAACTTGCTGTTGCCTTCCGACATCCACCAGTAGCATTTTTCGACTAAAATAGAATGCGTTCCTGTTCCGAATTTTTTGAAAGGCTAACTTGCTATATAGTGTAGGCCTACCAGGCCACATTTCCACCAGTTTTGAATGGAACCAGGATGCGTCATCAACAGAGAGTGTTGCATGCATAAACAGGAGGAAATAATATGTCAGTGGTGCCGTAAAAAAGGTAGAAACAAGACTTGGCTTAGCTGTATAATGGCAGTTAACTAGTTTTATTTACTCTTAAGGAGAGAAAACTTGTGCTTTTAGCTTACAGTGCCAGTGTGACCTGTGGAAAGACACTCACTCATTTTCACAGAAAAATAAAAAAATGTTTTTTTATTCCAGCTCCGAAACCAACTTTTCAGGTCCAAAACCAATTTATTTTTCGTGGAAATGCTCCAAATGGTTCAACATCTGGAGTGTGGACCAGAAAGGAGCATGTTCTTTGTCAGTGCAGGTTCTTTGCCCCATCTTCCTGTGTTGCTTGCTTTTGCTCGATGGCCACTTTTCTGTCCCTCTTGCATAAAAGAAACTCTACTGTCACTGTCATTCACCAGTAAAGAGTTCACCCCTCTTGCTATGTAGTAAACACACCAGTGAATTAAATACCTGATTATGTCTCCAGGTGTTTGAAGCTGGTCAGACTCTTGTCCATTCTATCTCACGAGATAGGTCATGATGAAGCAGGGTTACAACCCAAGTTAACCCTTTCAGATGTAAAAACCAAACCTGTTAGAGAATTTGAATTCACTCTGCAGGTTAGTCTGGCAAAGAGGCCATTGATGGCCATTTCCAATGTTCTAAAAACCCAGGCACCGGGCACAATCGCTAATCCAGTATGGGGCAGGCTTTATATGATGATAGAGCAGTCCATTCAAAACAACCAATGGCCGCACTGATGGTGACAGGTTTAAACAGATATGGACATGCATTTTCTTTGTAATTGAATAACCAACTTCACTGCACCCCTGGAAGTTGTAAGTCAATTCAGCCTTTCCAGACCCACTCTCAATCTCAATTAAGATGCGGTTTGGTGTCAACGAGTTAGGTCGATGTGTGACAGAATGAAAGGAATAAGTTGTCAGATTCAGTGATAGGCCTATTTGGAGATGGTGGAACTATTTAGATCATGCTACCAAATTCAGTGCTTTATTGAGTACTGCTAGCAGTTCTACAAAAAATATTTTGGGTTGGCTATTAAATGTGATAAAAGGCATTTTTGTTATTGTTTTGTTGTTTTGGGATACTTTAGGCCTGCCAGTTAGCTTACCGCAACATATTGTGGTTTTGTTTTGTTGTTCATAAGCTGGACTATTGTAATTCACTGTTAGCTGGCTTACCCGCTTGTGTAACAAGATCATTACAGCTGATTCAAAATGCTGGAGCACGCCTGGTCTTCAATCAGCCAAAGAGGACACATGTAACTCCTCTCCTAGTTACTCTCCATTGGCTCCCTATAGTAGCCAGAATTAAATTTAAATCTCTCACTTTGGCCTATAGGACACTAACTAGATCTGCTCCTAGTTATTTTAATTCAATAATCAAGCCTTACATCCCCAACCGCCCACTGCGGTCTTCTGGTGAGCGTATGTTGTGTCGACCAGTCATAAAAACTGGGTCTAATTCCAGACTCTTTTCTTCAGTGGTTCCATGTTGGTGGAATGAACTGCCCAGTGGTCTCCGTTCCTGTGGTAGTTTTGGGTCGTTTAAGAGGGGTCTAAAGACATTCCTATTCAACATATACTTAGTTGTTTAAGCGCTTATGTGTTATGGTTTATATAATGTTGTTTTATTTTAATTGGGCTGTTAATTAATTTGACATTATTGTTTATTATTGATATTCTCCTTAATGTAGTCTTAGCATGTTATTGTTTTATATTATTGATTGAATTGACATTATTGTTTTTATTATTGCCTTTCCCCTTTTTTACATTGCTTTTTTATTAGGCTATTGATTGAATTGATATTATTGTGTACTACAACTATTCTCCTTACTATATTTGACCTAGATTTTAATCTGTTCCCTGTTCATTTTTAAATATTATTATGTTGTTTTGTATTTATATGTCGCTTTGGACAAAGGCGTCTGCTAAATCCATAACCATAACCATAACCATAACCATATTGTCTTTGCAGTCAAATAGACAAGACAAGCAGCCTACACAGTCAAATAAGCTAGGGCCAAGCCCAGGTCTACCCTAAAAACATTGATGAACGGAAGCACGACATTGGCGAACACGCCCCTTTGCAAGACCACCGCGTTCTCGGTAACGTTCGTCTTTCTTCGTGCATGCTGCCACCATTTTACTAGCTACTGTGCTTCTTCAGACGAGGTTGGTGTGGCTGACGGTCTAGTAATCAGCATCTAAAGGCGGACAATATTTCTCTGGCAATGGACGGGTATGTACGATTAGAAATATAAACGGCAAAAGCACAACCTGCCGTAGTAATATACCTATTTGAATAACGTAATTGAATTTAGGTGAAATATTAATATACCAAACACGCATCAAGCTAATGTTAACGTTAAGTCATCGCGGGCCACGTTTGATTTGAATCGGCAGATTTAGTGATGTACCAGCCTGTTAGCTATCTAATGCGCATACGCTAATTACAACCAAATTCGCAGGAACTGAAACAACGCTTACATTTGGTGTCTGAAGTCGTTAGTTTTGTATAGTTGTATATTATATACTGTGTGCTCTGACGGTTTAAATTATGGTTAGAATCAGTCCTACACCGATCAGACTTATTGCAAATTATTGGCTAACGTTAGCTTGCTGCCTAGATGGCAAAGAAGGCGCGCTCCATTGTGATGTGAAATGAATGGCTAACCAAGCGAGTTAGCGACGCCTCCTTTGTCTGAAATCCATTTGGATTCCAAGCCTACATTGTGGCATTGGTATATACATCGTTTGAATTTAACATTATTGTTTTAATTATCGAAAATAGACATCTGATAGTATCCATCATCCATTTACTGATTCTAATAGTCAGTGCCTTCAACATACTATGGTGGCTAACGTGAAAATAGCACTTTGTACAGAGATTCAGCTAACCTTAAATGGCCAGGGCCTTTCAGCAGTGCGACCTCGGCATTTACCGGTCATTATTCCAATTTATTGCGGTTGTAGTGGTTCATCGTGTTTTACTTCCCAAACAACGCGATTAAATTTGGATCAGTTAGTTTTCGTTGTGCCACTGCTGCATTTTAGAGGTGTTAACTTTCTGGCGTGAAAATGAAGCTAGGTAACGTTAGCTAATTTGCATGTCCTGGTTGCTAGCTTACCAACGCTAGCTTGAAACAATAACATCGCGCTGCGAAGATGGGTTAGCAAATCAAGCTAATGCTAGCTAAACTCCATGTTTGATATCAACTCGAAGTGTTTAGCACATTAGAAACCCAACGTTACATTATTTTGCAACATAATTAGTTAGCGTAGTCTACGTCAGACGCATTTGCACGCATCCGCCAGTCGCGCTCAGTGCAACTTGGTGCGTTCTCAAAATAGTGGTAGGCATCAGACAATTTTGCTAACACACTTGTTGGATTGTTGGTTCTTTATGAGAGTCGAGCATTTTTCCTCACTGAAGGCACCACATTAACTTAAGTGTCTTACTGTGATTAGTCTCCAATCTTGTAACTGTGCCTTTTTATAAGTTGACACCTTTCTTGGACCATTTACCTAGTTTTCTTTTCTGCCTTTGTTTCAACAGTGATGTCGCGGTTGGTGTGAAGGTGAGTTTTACATGCAGTTGACTTTTCACGTATTATCACTTTTGCAAAAGTTTTTCCCAGAATGTTGTCAGTTTTTTCCTGGTGACTTATTTCCTTCCTGTCTTTATTCTAGAGGGGATCGGATGAGTTGCTCTCAGGGAGCCACTACAACAGCCCCAACTCCTCGGTCACCTGTAAGTTGTTCCCTTAATAGATCATTCCCCCTCATCTAATGCAATGTCATACAGCTTTGCCTATGCAGAGATGTGATGTTCTCGGGAGCTGGAGATGCTGTGTATACGTTTCTAACTGAGAAATTAGTGGCTGCTTACACGTAGCAAAGATTTCTGAATCTTTTATTGCAACCCGATACAAAAATCTTTGCTTTGCTGACGGGAGAAAATAATTGTGACCACCTCTTGAAAGGCTGTGTTCTGCCATAAAGTTGGTTTCTATGTGTCTGTTCACTCAGCGAATGGAAGTGACAGTAAGAAGCTGAGGGTAGAGGAGAACCCACCCTCCCGGGTTATCCATATCCGGAAGCTCCCCAATGAGGTGTCCGAGACAGAGGTCATCGCCCTGGGCCTGCCTTTTGGAAAGGTCACCAACATCCTTATGCTGAAGGGTAAAAATCAGGTACAGTCATGTGTGGGCTCCTAATTTTCTGAGTAATCTGTGATGACAGTGGTTTACAGCTCTTTCAAATGAATAAAGGATGATCTCATCATTCTGCTGATGTATTTGGCTGGCTGAGACTAAACAGGATTTTTGTTTGCCGTAGGCATTCCTTGAAATGGGCACAGAGGAAGCAGCCATCACCATGGTGAACTATTACACGACAGTGACTCCCCAAGTGCGAAATGTCCCTGTTTTCATCCAGTACTCCAACCACAAAGAGCTGAAGACAGATAGTGCTCTTAATCAGGTAGGGGACCGACATCTCTGCTGCAGATTGAAACCCTGACAGTGCTTGGTTAGCTGCTGGCTTCACATTCTGTCTTGTACATGAGAACTATTTAAGTTTGTGGTGCTTACGCTTCCTTACTCCTCCACACATTTACATTTATTCATTTGGCAGACGTTTTTTCGAAAGTGACTTAAATATCAAATAAAAATTGACAAGTAAAAAGGGCCATTGTCCCCGGAGTAACTCGGGGTTAAGTGCCTTGCTCAAGGGCACAACAGTGGAACCTAGGAATTGATTCATAGCTGGTTCTGTTTGATTGAGAGCCAAACACGCATTCCAAAGCTAACCTGCAGTTGTATCATGTTGTGCCCAGCGAGCTCAGGCAGTGCTGCAGGCAGTGTCGGCTGTGCAGGACGGGAGCTCCCCCAACTCCGAGTCCGGAGGCAGCGAGAGTGTGCTACCGGCTCCCAGCCCCGTGCTCAGGATCATCATCGACAACATGTTCTACCCAGTCACACTGGACGTGCTGCAGCAGGTGGGTCTTCTAACCTTTCCACCAAAAAGCCCCCTCAACTTCAGGGGCACATTTGTGTTAAAATGTCACCGTTCGATACACTCCTCAGTTTAGTGGGGTTTTAGTTATGGTTATGTATTGGCACAGCAGGAAAATAAACTTATGCTTAGAGCCATTTATATTTTATTGTACAGTCACTTGTTAAATACTCAGATAAATGTATTTTTAAGGTATTTAATGAATGCTTCAACAAAACTGTAAATGTTATAAATAATGTAATAAGTCTACAAAAGGTTAGCTTCCATACCTACTTGCTTTTGTCATTGCTTGGCATGACATATACTTGTCTTTATATCTGAATTAAGGTGGAGATATCTTCATGTTGTCTGTCAGCATAATGTTACATGCCTAGTTTGTAATTCTTTGAGTCGACTTCAAAGGCCACTGAATCACAGGACGAGCCTCTGGTTGCTAGGTGACCACAGTAAACAAAGCCAAAGAGTCACTTGCCTTTGCTAGCTCTTTCCCAGCTCTTTGCTTTCTCAGCCTGCAAATTACAGTTTGCAGGCTGCATTGTATTTATGCTTGTGTGTCCATTACATGATTGTAGGCTAAAGTTATACAGGTATTAGCAGTTTAATGGTATTATGCAGTTTTGTACCAAATTATTTGGAAAGAACACATAGTAGCGAACTTTGCTGTCTGTAGTCTCTTGGTGGGTTGCTGAAGAACCTTGAGTTGTTTTGAATGGTTTTATAACTGAATTCTTGCCGTCACCACAGATATTCTCCAAGTTTGGTACAGTCATGAAGATCATCACTTTCACCAAAAACAACCAGTTCCAGGCTCTGCTTCAGTACAGTGAGCCAGTCAACGCTCAGCAAGCCAAACTGGTGAGTTTTATAGACCCAGTGATGGGCGCCTCCTCCCTGCTCCTGTGCACTGCGTTGTGGAAATCATGAGTTTGCACCGGTGCTTACGAGGAGACTTAAAGTGACGCTGTGTGTCTGTCTCTGCTTTTGTCTCTCACCCTCCCGCCTTCCCGCCAGTCTCTGGATGGCCAGAACATCTACAACTCCTGCTGCACGCTGCGTATCGACTACTCCAAGCTGGTGAACTTGAACGTGAAGTACAACAACGACAAGAGCCGCGACTACACACGCCCGGAGCTGCCGGCTGGTGATGGCCAGGACTCCAGCATGAACAAGGACTCCACCTCTCTCCTCGGTAAGACCCTCACCCCGCCCCACTCCACCCCTTCTCACCCCCTGATCCACTAGGCCCCAATACCATCTCCTCTACAACAGTACCTTTCCTCTGAACAGGCCGTGGCCTTTTTGCTCAGTGTAACATGTCACAGCCTTTTTGCCATAACACACCATATTGTTTGATAACCACACCTGCCTTTAAAATCCAATCTTGCAAATGACATGCTTCTGATTCATCAGCTAGCTGCATGTCTGCTGTGTGAGTGTGAGAGAGAGAGAGAGGCGCTGTATTCACCATACCTCTTCTGTTTTTCTGCCCGTCACTCATTTTAACCTCGGTGCTCAAACTATAGGCTGCAGGAAGTGTTTTGAGAAGCAAATGACTTAGCACAGAATTTGCCGTTTTATTTTGCACAATGGATTTATTTTTGGGCTTGATATTTCAAAATGCAAACCAGATGAAGGTGTCATACGGCTAGCTTTGCCCAGCGTGGATTTCTGATCTGAAGTGTAGGTCAGATTGATAGTGGGTGTTTTAATTACGATTTAGCAGTCGACCAACAGTTTTGTGTTCCCTCGCAAACTCAAGGAAGTCAACTTGCAGGATAGTGCAGAGTGCACGGGGCCCTCTCTCACACGCAGACACCAAATCAACCACCATGTCGTCCACTGGCCTCTTTCTCTCTCTCTCTCTCTTCTGACTTTCTCTCTGATCTTACTCCCCTTTCTCTCACCCTCTCTCTCATTCTCTCTCTCTGACTGTCACTGTCTATCACTCTCTCTCTCTCTCTCTCCCTCTCTCTCTTGCTCTGTCTTCTTTCTTTCTATCTATCTGCACATTCTCCATAGGTTCTCCAACTGCAGCTCCCTTCTCTAGTGGTGGAGGCTATTCGTCTTCTCTTTGCCTAGCACAGGGCAGAGGTACCTATGCTTCCATTATCTCTTCTTTCTCTCTCCCTCTCTTTCTTTCTCTCTCACTCGCTCGTTCTGACACTCGTCTGTTCCTAACCCAGCATTGTGTCCCTTTTTTACTCATGTGGGAGAAAAGGCTCTTGGGTTTTATTTACATTTTAAAAAAAATATTTTTCCATCATTGCTGGAATGCATTGGGAAGTAGGGTGCAGCAACATGCCCTACTAACATGTCCTCCGTAACCTGTAGGTCCTGTGTGTTTTGAGTGGCGTCTTCAAGATTGACTAAAACTGTTGTGCTGTGTAGCGTGTCTACTGCCTGCAAAAAGCACAGGTTGAGTTGGCTTGTGTGGTGTAGAGGTAGTCATGTCAGAGGTAGATCCTCTTGTCTTCATTATTTGATTGACTTGTTTTTTGGCACTTATTATTGACTAGTGTTTAATTAAAGTTTTTTTTTTTTTGTCATCTCCGTTAGCTACACACACACTCACACAGGGTTTCCGCAGAGTCTAAAATGTGATCATATGAAATTCAAACCTTAAGTCTGAAATAATGTTAATAATGCTCATTTAACGCTACTTCTACAGTGGTCATTTGATTATTTTTATTTTTTTTTGCAGCATTGACTAGTTTTCGGTATTGTTGTTCTTTTTCTCAAAGATACAGATACATCACTATGTGAAAAAAAACTACAAACTGGATCGGTTTTGAACTGATAACTTATACAAACTTTGCAGCCCATATTTATTTACTTTGCAACTAATTCTGGCACTTATGTTTTACCAAAGTCCTTTTAGGCAAGTCCCTCCACTCTGTGCCAGATTGTAACGCTTTTTGGGCACTTATCAGGCATCTATAAGGCTTCACGACACCAATCTTGCTCCAGTGGCAAGATCACAACACATGATTGGCACGATGTCTTCACATTACACCACATTATTGGCTCAATGTATTCACACGTCAACGTTTTGCCGCGGAAGGGGTGTGATGCGTAGACAACTGCAATATTGGCGTTACAAACTGACCCCATGCATTTCTATGGAGGACTTTTGGAGTGCTGTCTCCTCATTAGAAAGTCTCTGGTTTTACTTAATATTTTTTGCCGGTAAGGATGTGAAGCTGGCTTTATATTTCATCCACAATGGTCTTAAAAAGGTCTTACATTTCACTTGTTGAAACCTGCAGAAACCATGTATATAGTCCACTCACCACATTTGAGCTAAGTGATGCTGTCCATTTGTAATATTCAAGATACATGAGGAGTCTTTTTTTTTTTTTTTTTTTGTGTTTTTTTTTTTTTTTGTGTTTTTTGTCCCTCTTTCTCATTTGTCAGTCGCATTCCCTTCATGGCTGCCGTGGCAAGCCTTGCGTCCATGCTGTGGACAGTAGGGGGCACCATACACACGATAACCAACCTTTCTCGATCTCTCTTCCTTCCTTCCTTCTTTCCGTCCTTCCTTCCCTTGCTCCTTCCTTCCCTCTCTCCTCATCTCCCCCCACACTCTATCCTCTCTTCTCTCCCTGTCCCTCAGGAGCCATTTCCCCGCTGAGCGCGGCGGCGGCAGCAGCAGCAGCGGCCGGCAGGGTGGCCCTTGCCGGCCACTCGGGCTCCAGTGGCGTGCTCCTGGTCAGCAACCTCAACGAAGAGGTCAGTATGCCTTTCACCCCACTGCAGCACATGTTCACATCACTGTTGTCTGTGTGTGTGTGTGTATGTATACACACACTGTCTGTCTGTCTCCTCTCTCTCTCTCTCTCTCTCACTCACTCACTCACTCACTCACTCACTCACTCACACACACACACACACACACACACTTGAGAGAAACTACACCAAAAATAATTTATTTCTGCTCCTTCATGTCAAGTTCTAGGAACAACTAGTAGTAGTACTTCCTCCCAGTTTCAGTACTATAACTACTTCAGTTTGTTTGTATTTATTAAAGACAAATTCAGTCCCTCTAAGAAACATGATTTTAATACTGCTGACTAACTAAGCTAGTAGAGTTAAATTTAGTTTGAACGTCGTGGTTCATACAATAGTTCATCACTCTCCTGTTGAAATAGGCACTGAAAACGAATTAGAATCTCTGTAGCAAAGACCAGACCAAAGTTCTTCCATAAGGTCATATTGAGCAATGTTCAGTCGTCTCATTAGTTTGTTTATCACCTCTACACGTGAACATTGTGAACCTCTGCTGATACAATCACCCATTCACCTGTTTTTGCAGTATGACTCGGCTGCAGTGCCAATGTAGGGTCTACCTGCAGTATCTCTTCTGCTATCTTTGCAAATGATGATCTCTCTCTCTCCCCCTCCCTCTCCCCCTCTTTCCCTCTCTCCCCCTCCCCCGCCCTCTCTCTCTTTCTCTCTCTCTCCCTCCCTCTTTCTCTAACTCACACTCTCTCTCTCCTCTCCTCCTCTCC
>NW_027468576.1:19958961-19988961 GCF_046254945.1 Alosa pseudoharengus | reverse complement strand
GACGACCAGGGTCTCACCAAAGACTTTGCCAACTCGCCCCTGCACCGCTTCAAGAAGCCCGGCTCAAAGAACTTCCAAAACATCTTTCCTCCCTCTGCTACCATGCACCTGTCCAATATCCCGTGAGTACTGACACAACGGCCAAAGCCACTTCACATGTATTGTATTATTCCATACACATTACAATTTAATACATTTTAAAAAGCATGTGTTTACACAGTTCCATAGTAGCCTAAGGTTGTTTATAATTGATCTCCAAAAGAAACATTTCCTGTCTTACCAATTAGATAAATGTAAAGTTTTGAAAGATGAGAATTTTAGCCTTGCCTTTTTCTCCCAGTAGTCAGGACATTGTTTTTCTCACTCTCCCAAAGTTAAGGTTGTTGTGCTCATAACGTTCCCCTGCTTTATCGTGGACTCTATAGGGAGGATGTGACTGAAGAGGACCTGCGGTTGCTCTTCTCCAATGCTGGTGGAACTGTGAAGGCTTTCAAGTTCTTCCAGTAAGTTCATTTGTAGTTTGCGATCTCTATACTACAGAAGTGTGCAAGGGCCAGCCTTTTGTGCTATTTCCACATAGGTGTGTTTACTAAGTCATGGTTGTTGTTGGTTCTCCCTCGCAGAGACCGTAAGATGGCGCTGTTGCAGATGGCCACAGTGGAAGAGGCCATTCAGGCCCTAATCGACCTGCACAACTACGACATGGGAGGTGGACATCGCCTCAGGGTGTCATTCTCCAAGTCTACAATCTGAAGCGCCCCCCCACCCCCCCAAAAAAAAACCTTACACACTTGTACTCCCCCACCCTCCTTCTCCCCTCCAAATCACACATACACACACACACACAACCCTCTTTGGAGCTCAGACAAAACCCCATCATTCCTTTCGAGACCACATTGATACTGCAGATTATGGCTCCATGTCACACTTTTGCTCTAAACTATCCCTTTCTGATTATTTAAAATCTTTCCTGTGTTTTTTTTTTTTTTTGTGTGGTTGGCATTTTCTCTCCCTCCTCCTCCTCTTCCTCCCCTCTGTTTGGCTGTGGAGAGTGGTAGTCCCCTTGTTTTTAAGTGTGAATGGATTGACAAAAGTGCCTTACCCAGCAAAATAGCATCATCATTTTGCTTCCTCCTTGTTGTGTGAAGGTGGTCATGTTGAGGCGCATTCTGCTGAGGTGGTGTAAGCGACGCAATCTGTTCCCTCCCCGTATCCCTTGATCTCCCTCCACCCCATCCCAACCCCAACACGCTGTGAACAGTGGCAGATACGCCCCCTGTAAGGTTTGACCCTCCCCAGCTGTTATCTCCGGCTGAGTGAAAAAGCGATGGCAAACACGGATGATTTCTGGTCCCACTTCCGCTCTGACAGTTGGCCAGCTTTTCTTTTTTAAGTGTAAACCTGATGGCTGGCTTTCGCTCTTGAAATCCGTGCTTTTGAACACTTTCCCCTTTAATGGGAAGGATTAAATGGGTGTGTATTTTACTTTGGATTTAGATGTCGGACCTAACTTGCTTCTTTGTGTTTTTTGGTCTTTTGTGTGTTTCGTTTCCCTCCATTTTTAAGAAAAAAGACAGAATACATGAGATGATTTTGTTTTAAGAGTATAAGTTACTTATGGGTGATGGCAGTTTCTGGGGTGAGTTGCCATGGCCCGTTTCCCAGGGGGAGGGGGGTTTTGACCAGAGCAGGGTGTTTTTGGAGGCACCAGGAGAAAGGACTGTTGGGACCAAAGTCAATGTGCCTTTCGTCTTACCTTACTCTGCATTGTAAAAGATGTTTCACCTCTGGAACCTTCTCTGAGCGTAGAACTATAAACTTTTCCCCCTAAACCCAAACACAGCCCATCCCAACACCCCAACCTCACCGCTCCACACCTTCGACCCGAAGTCAGGGGCCTGTACCGCTTGTACGCTCCTCTCTGTTCCTGAGTAAATCCCAACCTGATTGTGCGATCTGAGCTTCTGGGGGGAGCTTCTGTATATTTTCTATTTTGTTTTGGAGTTTTTACATCTGTAGTAAATGTAAAATTCAGTATAGTTTGGAAGTGGCACGATTAAACTAAGTTCATTTTCTACCAAGTGAAAGTTCTGGCAGTCCCTGTGTACGTTCTACTCTGAACCTCTCTGTAGCATGCTGAAATAAACTCTAGCTCTGTCCCTCTACTCTCTCTCTCTCTCTTCTCTGTTACTCATCTGTCTCATTCTTATTCTGTCACTTTAAAATCTCCTCACTGCTTGCAAATGCCCAAGAAAACCAAGATGGATTAATGTTCACAGAAATGTCTCTTAGATGAGTTCAGTTTGACTAACTGGTAGAACATTATAAAACAAAATTACCTGCTTGGTAATATAGAATTTTAGGAAAACAGGAGGCGAAGGATGAAGGTGTGTCAGTTTTTTAATTGGAAAGTAGTCTTCCATGACTGCAAATGTTACAGACTTACTATAGATAAACACAATGGGCCTCATTCACCAATATCTTCCTAAGAATTTTCTTAACTGTGTTCTTAAGAATGTCCTACGAAAACTCAGATTCACAAAGGTGTACATAAACCTCAGAAGGTTGAGGCACCAGCTTTCATTTGTACCATATATTATAAACTACATGAACAAGACAATTTGATTACCGTATATGACACATGTTTTGAAGTGAAAGCACTGCTGCAGGAATTGAACAGTAAATGAGTCGTTATATTTAGTAGCTAGTATAAAAAGTGAGTGTTATTTGTTGTGCTAATTATTTATTATAAAATATGTTTATTTATTTATGTTTATTTGACAGGGACAATGCACAATATATAATTTGGCCAGATTATAGCCACAAGGCTAATTTACGTCTGTTGTCCCTGGACAAGAGTTGATGTTAAATCAAATTTATAACGTTAATGCTTTGTAAAATAGTGGAATTTATTTAAAAAAAAAATAATTATGTTTTTATTTAAAAATATCCTAAATTATATATATATATATATATATATATATATAGTTGTCATTTAAATTATATTATATTTTACACCTGCAGATATGAAAATGCAATAACCATTGATTTTGCAAGTCAGTTCTTAAATGTGCGTAAGAGTGCTCTTGAGTGTTCATAGATTCTGTTCTTACCTAAGAACAAGACAACATTGGTGAATACCATAATCTTCGTTAAAAACTGCGTAAGTGTAGCCTGACAAGCCAGACCCACATTAAAATGTAGAGTCTGGGCACTCACCGTTCGCAGTGCTCAGTCCGAGGGGCAGGATAATCGGTTGTCTTTCAAATTACCTCTGCACGCAATAGGACAGCGCTGAGTCCCATGCGTTTTCCCACCAGCGGAGCTAGTTGGCTAGTTCAACCTTTTGCCAACTTAAAACAAGCTTAACTCGTGTCGCACTGTTAGCCAAAAGCAACATCCATCTTCTTTGTTTTCAAGTAGCAGGGAATTCAAGCCAAACCGTTGCAACTCTGCCATCAATCATTATGTTAAGCCCGCCTAACGACTCTATACACAATTTGATTGGCCTGATAGAGGTTTAATTTTTCGAGCTCGCACGCCAACGGAGAGTTGCTAGACTAGCCCTGGATGCAAATGTAATTTGCTGCCGCTAGGGTGCGTTTAGATTTCTAGGCTAGCGTAAGTGGGTTTTAAGAACAAATTTCTCAGTAAGAACGGTTGGTGAATGAGGCCCAATGACCAGGTAATGGATGTAAATACTGAGTTGGTGTTTTTTTTTTGTTTTTTTTTAAATTGATACCAGTGATGGCATAATTATTCTGCAGACATATTGAAAAGCAGGAAGCAAACATCAACATTTTATTTGAATTTAAAAGAATGTCAGAGAATATGTAATTTGCAATCATATTTCATTCAACATGGCAAATTTGTCACATACATTAGTATTTATTTAGGTAATTTAACATAGGTTGCTGGGCTCTCTCTTGTACGTCTTGGAAGACCTAAAGCAAAAAAATTATTCAGCCCGTCCCCACTCACCTGTTCCATTACATTACATTTAGCAGACACTTCTTGACCAAAGTGACTTACATATGTCAGCTATATTACAAGGGATCACATTGTCCCCGGAGCAACTTGGGGTTAAGGGCCTTGCTCAAGGGCACAACGGTGGAAGTCGGGAATTGAACCGACAACTTTCAAGCTACTGCACGCTAGCCCAGCTCCTTAACCACTACACTACCACCGCCCCCTATGTTCCCTATGAGACTGCAACCTATGTTAAATGTAGGGGTTCTTATAGACCAGCTCCCACCAAGGCTAAATCCTTCATGGTAATATATTTAATCTCGCAACAGCCATTATATGTCTGATCTTCACTGACTTCTACATGGGTCTTTATTTCAGCTTAAGATCCCACTGCCAGCAGTGTTGATGGATATGCCCAGTTCTTTATGTAGCTTCAACACTGACAACTCCTCAACCAAGCCCGTTGAAGTCAAGGCTGCTCAGGAATCAGTGCCTCTCCTCAGTTGGATTAAATAGGAATCTATTAATCACGTTTTCAGGCTAACCGTTCCCATATACTGTATATGTGTAAGAAATGCATTGACATGTTATATTGTGCGTTACAGATTTAGCTAATGTTAGGGTTGTATAACTTCTAGCAAACGGGGTTTACTACTGGTGGATAGATGCCACGCTTTGGCTCATAGGGCGTTTTTCTGGTGACCATCTTGATGCAGTCGATGATGGGGCAGACGCTCCAGCACAGGGTGCAACCAGTACAGCTGTCCGTGACTACAGGGAGATGCGTCTCTGGGTGGAACTCGATTGCCTGCAGGTTACATTTACATTTATTAATTTAGCAAATGTTTTTATCCAAAGCCACTTACAAAAATGATGATTAACCATCAAGCCACAGTGCAGAGGAGACCTTAGGTGGGAATGAATACTGCATCAGTCAGTACTATTACTAGAGGATGAGAGTGAAGTTATAAGTACTAGCCAAGTGATGGAGGTTGAGGAGTGAACTGCATGGTTAGTGCATGTTAGGTTGTTAGAAGTGTGGTGGAAGAGAAGGTGAAGCAATGACTGAATTCAAGGGTTATGAGGGTTAAGGCAGATGTGACAGAACACTTCATATGTAGCATAAAACTATATAAAGTATTTGACAACTACTCAACAGTAACAAGTTACAAGGATCAATGGAGCAGTTACCTATTTTGATTTAACTATTGTCAGTGGAATTAAACGTTTAACTGATGAGTTAAATAGGCCCATACCAACCCTCCATGACCTTATGGAGGTACAGTAAGTGTGACAGAAGTGAGTAAGAGGAGTCCATGAGTATGTACCTGGTATCCTGAGTCATTGCAGGTCATGTAACACTTCCCACAGTTGATGCACATGTCCTCGTCTATCAGGGCCACTACTTGTTCTTGGTTGTCCAGTTCCTGATAGGCCCCAATGTGCTTCAGGGCTCGGGCAATCACATCCTATAGCAGCAGAAGAAATGATGAGCAACGCCACCACCATACATCACAGCACCGAACTGAATCTATCCAGAATCTTAACAAAATCCAAACTCAAAGGTAAGATGAGAACAATTGGGTGACTACAGACCCTTGCCCCTATCTCAGTGTTAAAGCAAGTTAAACATAATTGGGCAATTCCATGGAAAATTGTTTTTTGTAACATCCATAACGCCAGTAAAAAGTGATGGTGTGGTATGATGTGAATGATTACATGAAATTTGCTATTTTTGGCTGAAGAATGTACATGAGAAAAAATGCACAAAAAATGTTTATCATTCACATCATACAAATGCCAAGGCATTTCACTGGCGTTATGGATGTGACAAAAATCCATACCCTGGATCTTCTGGATCCAGAGGGTATTGTAGAAGGACAGAGATATGGTGACTATCTTGTAGGAAAATTTTACGCAAATCAGATCAATCATAATGTCCTCTGCCCCCAATAAGTTTAGGTAACTGATTCAAGCCCAGTAACCGCTAGATTGTATGTGTCTTGGCACTGTGCCTGCTTTACTGCTGCTGCTCTGCTCACCTTCACAGATGGCACAGACTTCTTGGGTATGAAGACCCTGGCATCGTTGGTGTCTATGGCAACGGTGTAGTTGGCGTCTCTCAGCTTCTTTTTATACTCAGCCACAGCCTGGGTTTTCTCTATGAGGTATGGCCCAAAGCTGGGCAGGCTCTGGAGGAAGGGGGGGGGGGGGGGTCAGTTGCAATAGGATATGTTAACTCACACTACACGTTTCAATCTGCTGTGATTGCCATGCTAACACTATACATTCAACTGCCCACACAGCAAGACGAACAACACACATTTCTGAAATCCACTTGGATTATACCGGAGCTGTAACGTTGATTGTCTGATCTTCTAATCGGACATTGTGAGCCTGCTCAAACTACACAACAGATCGGTAAGGAATTTGGCCCGAATTGTTGGATCCAACTGATTCAGTGCTAAAATAGCAGAATATGCTTGCCATTAGTCTCAGGGTTACCACATGAACTGTATTTGTGTGAAAGTATTTTTTTTTTAAAAAGATGTTGTCTAGCTCTATGTAACTTATGGCTCCTAAATGCAAGACAAATTCCCCCTTGGGGCAATAAAGGTTTCATTCATTCATTCATTCATTCATGTTCATTTTCTTTAGCTACTACTTATCATTCAATTCAAATGCCTGTTTATTATAGAAACAATACTCTGCTGCTCTGCTGGTGTAAACTAACACCCAGTGCGTCCTTGACTCGTCTCGCAAATGCTGGCCAGAATACTCCACCCAGAGGAGTGCATATGAACTCACTTTGCCCACCAGCTCCTGCACGCGGGGCACAGGCTTGCCCTTCTGGTGGCGCAGGGTCGGGGGAGACTGCCCATCCCAGTCCCTCAGCTCCTCGATACTCTTCAGATAGAGGAGAGCCTTCAGGCCCAGGCAATAGTCCTCAATCACTGTGAAGTCCTGGTTCTGCACTGAACTGCAGATCTAAGGACACACATGACACACACTGCTAGTCAAATGGGTAAAAGTTGTACCTACTGAATAGGTGAATGACAAATGCTTTCGTACACAGTATTTGCTCAAAGTAAGTGGATGAATAGTTAGTAATGCCAGGTAACTGGAGTGTACCTGTAGCACAGAGGCTCCAGCGTGCAGGAACTGCAATCCTGCCTCAGCAGAGTCGATGCCCCCGGTGGCAAGGATAGGGAAACCCGGCAGGGCGCGACCAATGGCCGACACAGCACGCAGGGAGATTGGTCGGATAGCATTACCTGGGAAACAGAATGGTTAGACTTCTGTAAGACTTCTAAAAGTTAGACTTCTGAGTGAACAGGTGCCTCCTCAGTGCCATGCCCAAACAAAAAAGAATGAGAGGAATCTTATAGTATTTTGGACATACTAGAGAAGCAATATAGGACTGAATTACAGCAACACTGTAGAGGGTAAGGACGTTATAGAGGTATTACAGAATATCATAGAAGTACTATAGAAATCTTGTAGCATTACTATAGTTCTTCTTCGCACTGGTAAGATTTAGACTGGGATGCACCTACCAGACACTCCTCCATAGGTGGTTCTCTTCCCCATGCCAATGCCAGGCCAAGGGCTGCCGTCCGCCTTCAGGCCCATTAGGCCAGACACTGTGTTAGTGGCAGTGACTCCATCAGCCCCACCTGTGGATAGACAAACGGATTATAATTCACAATATAATGTCATGAGCCAGTTTCCCGTACATGGATTAGGCCTAGTCCTAGATTAAAAGCAAACTTAAAAAAAGCAATGAAAATCTCCATTGAAAAAATCTTTTAGTTTAGGACTAGGGGTTCCATCAACAAGTCAACTCACTAGCCGGTGCTGTAGGCAGCAGTCAACTAATCATGGACAAAATGGCTAAATAGGCTAGACATTCCATTACTCTCAATTGTCACAATAGCTCCCCATCCATGTGTACCAGTCAAACATCATTTGTCCTTAAGAAATCATAAAACCTAATTGAGAGTGATCGTGTCCTTGACTGTCATGATATCGGCCTCTTACCCTCGTAAGCCGCCCTGGCGATGTCCACGACGTTGGTGACGTTGGGGGTGAGTTTGGCGAAGAAGGGGATCTTCACGGCCTGACGGACCCAGCGGCAGATGTTCCTCACCAGTTCAGGGTCCTGCAGACAACCAGAGCCATCAGCTCAACTGTCAAACCCCACACATGCTCACCAGTGCAAAGAGCGATATATCTGAATGCTCAAAGTGGGCATAATTTCTGTGTGTATGTGTGTGTTGAAAGCATGTAAGAGTCAATCACAGCCAGCAGGTCAAACCCCACACATGCTCACCAGCGAAAAGAGCGATATATGTGAATGCTCAGAGTAGACATGATTTCTGTGTGTATGTGTGTGTTGAAAGCATGTAGGAGACTTGCCTGTCCACAGGCCAACCCCATGCCTCTCTCTCCCATGCCGTGAGGGCAAGACAGATTCAGCTCCAGGGCATCTGGGCCAGCTTTCTGCTCACAGACACAAAATAGGTCAACTTGTGTTCCATCAGCAGCTGTGACATTTCTCTTTCTCTCCCTCTTTCTCACACACACACACACACCAAACACACACCTCTGCCATCTGGGCCAGCTCCGTCCAGTCTCCCTTGTTGTAACTGCACATGATGCTGGAGATGACAATCTGCAAGAACACCATAATGGACACACTGAGCCAGAGGACACATGGCAGTTGGAGGATGTGTTGACTTTATTAAAGGAGCGTGTAGGAGGACCAGGTCCAACACTGAAAATCTGAAGTAAATGGAGCAGACCACATAACAATATTCTCTGCCTCCTTCTCGGGGTGAGTTCACGTAGTTTATTGTCATGTGCTCATAAAAGGAATTACCGGTATAAGTAAAGAAATTCTTTTGCTCAAGAGCCAGCTCAACTTAAAATAACTTAAAAGTAGTAATTAAAAAGATATATTATGGGTATGGGGGGATATGGTGTGTGTGTGTGTGTGTGTTTTTTTTTTTGGGGGGGGGGGTTATGGGCTGTGTGGGTAATCATTTCCATTTCTGGATTTACAGATAAAACACATTCCCAGGAAAAGATGTCATGAGCTCCCGTACACGACCATAGTAAGCGTTGGCACTTACGTTTTCTGGGAAATCAGCTTTGAGCTCAGCCACCCCCTGGCACCAGTAGGCCGCCGTCTTCTCACTGATCAGCTCAATGTTCAAGAATGAACCTTGACCAGGGCCAAAGAGGTGACCGGATGTGGTGCCGCGAACAATACGAGGTGACACATTGGTCACAAGATCCTGAGGTAAAAAAATAAAAATGCAAGAATGATGAATTCCCTTCAAAGACAGACACTGTAACAAACAGCCAGTGTGCCATTCAAGCCTCCAATGGGGCGCATAGAACAATTGTGTCATTTTAGTCCCAATCTTAAACCTCTAGATCCCATGAAGCATAGCTTAAAAAGTTTAACAAATACTTATGGTTATGATTATGGTATATGTCCAAGGCGAAAAATACATTAGTTGAAAATAATGGTTTCAAATAAAGATGGAAAAGCCTACATTAAACATAATAGTAATAAAAATAATAACAACAAAGTCACTTTTAGCTCACTTTACCATTAAATGTAACTCAAAAGCATGACATGATGAAAGTCCCAAGAACAATCTGTTAGTGGGTTCAGTATTAGATACCTTATCAAGGCCAAAGGTCTTGGTGAGGGCAAAGCCCCAGCCTTGTTCAAAAGCACGACGGATCATGGCAGTGCTGGTGGTTGGTGGAGCACTGGCCAGTCCAAACGGGTTGGGGAATCGGATGCCAGCCATCTCCACGCTGATATCAACAGCATCAATGGCAGTGTAGAACAGAGGCAGCTTTGGAGTGCTGACCACAGTTTCGCCATGTAGAGACTACAAACACACACAAACAGACATGTGGAAAGGCTTATTCACACACACATAAAACAAGGTGCAGATACACACAGAAACCTAGATGAATATGATGCGATAAGGGGCTGCACAGGACAATCCATCTCACCTGGATGTACTTGTGGATGTGCCAAGACGCTTGCTTGCCATCATTGACGGACTCAACAGAGGTGTTGGCCATGCCGGCGATGTCTCCGCCAGCAAACACCCAGGGCTCACTGGTCTGCATGGTGTCCTGGTTGATCTCCGGTGTTCCCCAGCGGTTCAGCTTGATGGGAGCCATGGCGGCTTTCACTGTGGCACAGTGCAGTAGATGCAGGTTTACTCCTGTCCTGAGCTTTCATACCTCAGGTGAGGAATGAAATACCATCTGAATACACTAGTTTGTCATCAACTCTCTTTCAATTGGCATACTTGAGGTTGCTGATTTACGATTACGGAAGGGGCAGCCAAAAGGTATGTCAAAGGACTCTGTCTGCTTGTTCTTCTGTCTGCCTGACTGTCCATAGCACACAAAATTCAGTACTATGCTGATACTTGTATATGTTCTGCAGGTCAAAGGAAATCAAGTTCCTTGCCGGCTGTGCTTGTTTGAGTTGAGCAGAGGGCAGTGCCAACTTACCGACAGGGTCAGTGAGCCCTGAGCCAAAAGCGCTGATGATGTAATCAGCCTTGAGCCGGACGATCTGTTCCTCGTCCTCCAGCCAGTCGCCAGTGTTGGTCTGCTCCGTACGGCAGAACTGCAGGCCCACCACTCGGCCATTCTTCATGATGACCTCACGCGGGGATAGGAAAGGCAGGAACTCACACTTCTCCTCCTTCGCCAGCTCCATCTGTCTCACAAGACGAAGGAGAAGAAACATTCCTTTGGTGAGTCTGCGATAATAAAGGAATTCTGATTCTGATTCTGATAGGAAACGTTCCTTTGGTGAATCTGTGCTGGTGCTGACAAACAAGGCTTGCATCTTACAACACAGTTTTCATTTCCAACATTAAGGGCCTGTTTCCTGCACACTGATTATGACCTGTTCCTAGATTAGAAGAGAACTGGAGTAGGCTTAATCCAGACCTAAATGTTACATCTATACATCTTATAAATATTTTCCAAGTCTTACTTTCACAAACCAGAAACCCATAAAAGTAAACACCACCTAAATGACACTACTGATGACTTGGTAAGAGGGCCATCTTATTTAACCCAAAGGTATGTGGTGGTCAGTCTAACCTCCTCTGGAACAGCACGTATGTTGGTGAATCCTTTCCTGAAGACAACATAGACACGCCGGGCGCCACAGCGCAGGGCAGAGGTTGCACAGTCAAATGCCGTGTCTCCAGCGCCCAGCACAATCACATTCCCATACAACTCAGGCAGCGCAGTGGAGCAGCTACACATCCCTGCACAGAGAGAGAGGCAGGAGGGGGTTGTTAAAATGAGTATTACAGTAACTTTTCAGAGAAAACTGATGTATTATATCAAATGGTTGTGTGTGTGTGTGTGTGTTTTTGTGTGTGTGTGTGTGGGCACAGGCAAATGGGGACTTTTTGGCCTCAACATTACACAAGTGCTATAATATCCCCAAAAAAGAGCTATATAAGGAAGTATGCTTGTTCTTAGTATGCCACTTTGCTGGTGGTCCTTTTACTACTTTTACAGACCTTTGTCTGTTAGCAAAAAGGACAGTGTTAGTTTACTGTGGTATATAGATGTATTTTCCTCACCTGGTTTGCTGGCCTTAGCAACCAGAGGCAGGAAGTCTTTAGACGTGTAGAAGCCCTGGTCTACAGTCAGCCCATCAAATATCTTGTGTCTGTTGGCCTGCGGGAGACCTGATTGGAAAGTAAGGAACATCCATATATGACATCAGTCCGGTCCATAACCCATCTGCCACACAGTGATTCATCCAAACATCCATCCATACATCTTGGTAAACACTTTAACCCCCTTACTTACCAATACCAATGAAGATCACTTCATACCCTTCATCTTTCAGAGAGGGGATGCTCATGCCATTCACACCAAGACCTTTTCCCAGGACAACCTGCCAGAGAAAAGACGCGTTACCTCAAACGCTTGAGCCACTGTCAGCTGCTTTCATTCAAAGACAAATTCCTGTTCTGTTTTTGTTGGTGCTGTCAGGCGTCGTTACCTTCACTCCGAGGTCCTTCATCAGGTCCACCTCAAACTGAACCACTTCATAGGGCAGACGGAACTGGGGGATTTCAGCAGTGCTAAAAGATGCATGCACACACCACAGAGAAATATAGAGAAGCCATTCAAAGTTTAGAATTCATAACAGCATAGAAGCATAGAAATTATAACAAAATATAATTAATGTGATATTATATACCATATGCACAAAGCCTATTTTATTTGAAACTGGACTACACAAACAAACACACACACACACACACACACACACACACACACACACACACACACACACACACACACACACACACACAAACACACAAGGGGTCAAGCCCCACCTCAAGCCACCGATGTACTCCTGTTTCTCTAGCACAGTGATGTTGTCGTATCCTAGGCGAGCAAGGAAGGAAGCACAGCTGATGCTGGCTGGGCCACAGCCAATCAGAGCGATTTTGGTGTGGTAGCTGGCAGGCATCTCCTTGGGAGGTGGAAGGTCAGGATTCCTCACCTGAGGGATGCCCATCTTACTGAACACCTGCGGGAGGCACGGAGCATGTACAGTGGTCAGCATTTCAAAACAAAATAAGAGGCAAAGAACTGTGTGAATAACGGCAGCTCCAATCTCTGAGTTGAGTGGGAAGTTCTCACCCAGAGAAAAGGAAAATTCAAAACAAGATCTCTTCTTTGTCTAGTCTGTTTGTCCTAGACATGCTAAATATTACTAGCCTAGAAATCTAGACGCGCCCCTAGCGGCAACAAATTACATTTGCTGCCAGGGCTAGTCTAGCAACTCTCCGTTGGCTTGTGAGCTCCACAAATCGAAACTTAATCAGGCCAATGAAATCGTGTATAGAGTCGTTAGGTGGGCTTAACATAATGATTGATGGCAGAGTTGCAAAGGTTTGGCTTGAATTCCCTGCGACTTGAAAACAAACTAGATGTACCGCAGAGCGGTACACAATATGACCGCCGCCCAGTCCAGCACATTTTTTCCACAAAAAGAAATCACGCTGAAAGGCCTATATGATTCTAACTGTCTCACTAAATTGCATTATCCACACTCAATTCTTGGTATCTGCTAGACAACAAGTACCAAAACATGATTCATAGATTTCACATGTAAAATTAATTTTATACAACCCCACCTCCATCTTGCCTGTTCATAATTCTGAGAAATTCTTGATTGTTTGTGTTATGTTTATGTTATGTGTGTGGGTGTGTGTGTGTGTGAGTGTGTGTGTGGGTGTGTGTGTGTGTGGGTGCGTGCTTGTGTGTGTGCCTGCGTATGTGCCTGTGCATGCAAGCGTACATATGTCTACTGTGTGAGTATGTGTCATACGTATGATTACTGTGAATGTATGTGTGTGTGTGTGTGTATCTGTTTGTGCACATGTGTGCACATGAAATGGGTTAACATGACCCCTGGAGGCAAACATACGGAAAAAAATGGTCATCCTAGGCCCTACAGTTCTCAAGATATTCACAGAGAACTGTGTCTGCCCTACCCTCCTTTCGGGGGGTCCAGTCCAGCGGGGGGGCTACAGATCAAAACGAAAAATGACGGTTCCATGCTATCCATGTGGGGGTACATGCCCACCAAGTTTTGTGTACCCCGGTCTTTCAGTGTCCCAGGAATCCTTGTTGGTGTACGTCACTAAATGAACACATAAATTATTTTATTGTAAGACCCCCCATGAACGAAAGTACACAAAACTTGGCATGCATTCGGAGGGTGTCATAATGATCCTACACTTTTAATTTCGTGCAGTTTTGACCTTGTCAGCCAGAGATATTGTGATGAAAACACCTAATTTTTTGCTTTTTAATTTTTAACTAGGTGGCACTATACATGAAATAAGTGGTAATGGGATGGGTTGACATGCCCCCTTAAGCACAACATACATAAAAAAGGTGGACCTCCTAGGCCCTACGGTTCTCGAGATATTCACAGAAAACTGTCTCCGGCCACCTACAGGCCAGTTGGTGTATAGTAACATAAATTAATTTATTGTGTGGCCCCCAATGAACGGAATTCCACAAAATTTGGCGTGCATACAGAGGGTGTCATAATGATCCTACACTTCCAATTTCGTGCAGTTTTGACTATGTTAGGTCACAGATACCTTCAATTACAACACCTCATTTTTACTTTTTTGTGTTTAACTAGGTGGTGCTATACATGAAATGAGTGGTTATGGAATGGGTTGACATGGCCCCTTGAGATCAACACACAAAAAAAAAATGGTCCTCCTAAACCCTACGGTTTTCGAGATATTCACAGAAAACTGTGTCTGCCCTACCCTCCTTTCGGGGGGTCCAGTCAAGCGGGGGGGCTACAGATCAAAACGAAAAACGATGGTTCCATGCTATCCATGTGGGGTTACATGCCCACCAAGTTTCGTGTACCCCGGTCTTTCAGTGTCCCGGGACTCATTGACGGTAATTTGGGCATGCGAAAAAGAAAAAAAAAAAAAAAATTCTGACTAAACCTATATGTACCCATAATAAGATGGATGTTGCTGCTGGCAAACAGTGTGACACGAGTTAAGCTTTTATTAAGTTGGCAAACGTTTGAACTAGCCAACTAGCTCCGCTGGTGGGAAACGCATGGGACTCATAGCCCTGCCGCTGTCCTATTGCGTGCAGAGGGAATTTGAAAGACAACTGATTATCCCGCCCCTCGAACTGAGCACTGCGAACGGTGAGTGCCCAGACCCTATATTTTAATGTGGGTCTGGCTCGTCAGGCTAAAATATTACATCAATATAAGATGTTAACCATTTTCTAGTACCTTCCCCTTGTCGCAGCCCAAGTTCAAGTTAAGTTTTTATTCTTTCGCTATTTATTTCTAAGGAGGTTTAGGAGGTACAGGTCAGAATTCAGTGATCTCCAAATAGAGTCAGATTTATTTCTGAGACAAAGAACAGATATCAAACATGTCCTATGTACCTCCACAGCAAACTGCTGCAGGCCTCCAATGTTGATGGGCCCCTCCTCAGAGGCGTAGAGGTTGCATCCACCCACACAGAGCTCCGAGGTGGGGCACACCATGCCACAGGTCAGGCCCAGGGGGTTGTCCGATAGGATGGCCTTCGCTGAGCCGTAGTAGTTCTGCAAAAACACCCCAACAACTCAGTTTGCACACACAACTCTGCTTTTTAAGATCTTTATTAAACTGTGATTAGGGTCACAATTTATTCAGATAGTCCCCATACCCCAACAGACTATCTGCAGATCCCTTAGATTTTCAAACAACTCTCTGTTGACTCTGTTAGCTACAATTTATGATTACGGTTAAGGTTAGAGTTTTGACTTGGTCATGGTGGGGTTCACTACTTGTTCAAAAATGTTATATATTGCATTTGAATCCCAACAGATTATTTGTTTAGTCTCTGTGGGCGGATTATCCAAGTAAAGTGTTTAGTGATTAGTGGAGGGATTATGTGAGTTATCACGGGATGGAGAAGCACTTTGCTGCGACTGGTAAGGGAATTAGTGGGACTGTCCTGCTGCCACTGGTATATAAGCTGTCTGCTCACCTTGTTGGAGATGCTGGAGATAAAGGACTTGATATCCAAGTTGGTTGGACAGCTCTTCTGGCAAGGAGCGTCCGCACACTTGAGACATCTGCGAGAGGAGAAGACTAAATGGTCAATGGCCCAACAGGCATCAGATCATTTTCTAAACAACTCACATGCTCACCAGCAATCAGCTGTCTATAGACTTAGTTCACCTCAACATAAGTTCTTATTCCATAATAAATATGACAGGTGATAGATGAAATGAAAACATTAACAGCATGTGCAGCCAGGTGTGAATGAGGCATTGTCACAGACACTGACAGTGTTTGAAATGTCCACTCCTCACCTCATAGCCTCCCGCAGTGCTCCTCGTTCGCTCAGTGTGGTGTGTTTGATGTCATCAAAGTTGTTCTCCAGCTTCACACAGGTCTGTCAACAACACACAAACACAATAAAGAACTGTCATAGACCATTCCACCAGTTCTCATTCACTTCTCAGTGTTGGGTGTTATGCATGACAAAGTACTGCTATAAAACACTGCATTGTATTTGTCTGTGACACAAAGGACAACATTGGTTTTCACCAACTTTCGGTGTTGTATGCATTGTGGCACTTAATTTGTTTTTCTCCATTGCATTACTGCTTCTCTCAACTCTGACATCACATATTCATTTAATTTCATAGTTTTAAAACACACAGGCGTAAACAGAAGGACTCTGGCCAAAATGGCATTTTGTTTGCAAAAGGCTCCAACACTTACAAAACATTTGAAACAAATGCAAAAAGCAAAAGCAAATATTTCCTCCTTACAGTTACTTTTTATGTGTATGTATTCAATCAATCATTACACATTGGACAACAACATGCAAAACATAGTTTTCAATATGGGCAGGTTCAACTGTAACTTTTCCTATGTGTCATTTGCTGATACTCACATAGTTATAGTATGTGTAAAAAGGCAAACAAGCATATCACAGCATGAACTGTATTCTTTCCTCCCAAGATATAACTGCCATTGACATGTAAGACCTACAGTTACCTTGGGGATCAATAAAGTATCTATCTATCTATCTATCTATCTATCTATCAATTGTACATTCAAGTGCAACTTACTTGCCATGAGAGCTATGTCGAATGTTTTGAAAAAGGGTGTATAAACATGTTAAACTAATGACCTCCTCACCTCTGCTAAGGTGATGATGAAGATCAAGTGGATCCCAGTTCTATTAAGTGCATCTTAGCAATCAAGAACAACTATGAAGAGCTACAGGGAAAATGGAATGTTTTTTTGTGTATGTAATATCATAACTGTCTCTTGTACTCTTTACATTCACCCAGTCTATTAGACAACTGTTCTACCAGGATAGAGCACTGATCTGGGACTCAGTGGACCACTAATTCATTCCGATTTCATTATCTTGATCTAAACCCCACCATGCTCCCTGTTCTAGGAGACTTACATCACAGCTCTTCTCAATATTTCTCTTCCAGTGCTTCTTCTCCCTCTTCCTGGAGGCTGTTGAGTGGATGGTGGCATGGCTCTTCACTCTGGGGTTCAAAGCCAGGATACTCTGTGAGTGGAACCAAATCAAAAATATCAATTCAACTTTGTTCAACATTCAGAGAATCCAGAGAAATCTTTGCAAACAAGGGAAAGAGCTGAAAAACAAATTGGATAGCCATGGTGTTTTGGACCTCAAATGGTACTGCATCAAAACCAGACATATTTTGAAACATGTTGCTGGCATGAAATTCAAAATGATCATATATTTTCCATTTTCAACATATCAACATATGTTGTCTATGTCCTTTTTACTGCTAAATATGGGTTTACAAGACATGTATATTATCACATTCTGTTTTTATTTGTATTTTACACAATGTCCCATTTTTTTTCTGATTTGGGGTTGTACATAACACTATGGGTGCAATGATGCATGGCTTGTGGTATGTGACTGACTGAGACAGCAGTGAAGAGCAGTGGACTCTGCTCCTCTGTATTTAACCAAGGGGGCATGAGACACAGCACACGTGTTGACTCTGAGCTCCATGTGTGTGGGACAATGGTGATTTAAGTTCATTAGAAGACAAACGATTTGTGTGATAACACTGCTTTATAGACATATAGGGTACATTTAATCATGTTTGGTATGAGACTGAACCTGAACTTCATGTCTCCTCCTCAGTCTTACGTCACTCTATCCTTTTTCTGTCTTTCCTTTAATTTTTGAGTGCTTTCTGTCTTTTTAACCAATTATTATACATATTACATATCACATATCAAGTCAGGATGTGGTCAAATAGTGAAATAATATTGCTATAGTAAAGAAACTTCTGGAATGTTATCTCACATTTTACACAACACGAGGGGAGCACTGCAGAGGGCAGAATGCAGACGTTGTATAAGGTAATGTTTACCATCCGTTTCATGACCTCCTGCCTTTATCTTGTGCCCTGTGAATGTACCTCCGTGACAGGAAAAATGTTCCCAGAATTTAACCAGTTGTGCAACTGTGACTAATCACATCTCCCCAGTAGCATAACTACAGCAGTGCTTCCATCACTGACAAAAGGCTGCATAACAAGATTGCAGTAGTGTTCTTACCTGTATTACCTCTCTCTCTTTCTCTCACACACTCCCTCTAGCACATCCAATCATATCATTAATGAGCGGCTTGGTAAAAGCTGAAGAACTTGGGAATACCTAAAAACTCTCTACCTAATGCTCCTCATGAAACTGACATACTGGCCTTGCGTCAGATGTCTATGAGAAACATAGCAACATGTTTATGAAAAATATGTTGTGTGCATACATCCCCATGCATCCAATTTACTATTTGCAATCTATCCAGAGATGGCATGGTGAAAATTAAGGCTGAAATCTGTCACATGTGATGAAAGCCATTACACTGACCTTCCCAATTTCTCAATCAGAGCACCTCTTTGGGTAAAGAGCCAAACAAAATTGAAATTCTGAAAGTCACAGCCAATCAAACACCCTTGCATCTTTTCTCTAAATCTCCACAGCAGAATATGGTTGGGCCACACTTTCAAACCATTTTCATTTAACCACCGATACATCAGCAGGACATTTCCATCAGAAACGTATTCAACATCAGCAGCACAATGGAATCAGCACAAAAATCCATATCTGTGGTACCAGAGGTGCAAGACACCAGGGTGTAACCAGAGCAATAAAATGCTCACAGTGTGCACATCTCAACGGCTTCCCTGATATAGTACACTGATAACAATTCCAGCAAAGCTCTCAGATTAGTTGACCAGCATTGTATACACAGAAACACTGGTCGCATCCGGGGCACACTAATTTATTTTAGAAAATAAATGAACTGTTTCTCTGAGCCGGAGTTGCATAAATGTTTTGGAAACAAGTAAATAACAATTCGATTTAATTTAGAAAATGTCCACAATTTGATATCTTCAAGCATATGCCACGGGGGCATTACTATTTGGGGCAGCTGTGGCCTGCTGGTTAGGGTGGCTGGTTCGATTCCCAACCTGTAGGGAAAATGTAGATGGGGTGATTCAACAATGCTCTCCCTTGTCCACATCCACGGCTGAGGTGTCCTTGAGTAACATACCTAACCACCAACTGCAATGGCTGCCCACTGCTCCGGGTGTTTGTATGTGCTCACTACTCACTGTGTGTTCACGTCTCCCAGTGGGTGTGTGTTCACAAACCACAGAAAACAACCAAAGGAAAACATAAGTGGAAAACAACACCCAGAGCCGATGTGTTATTACACTGGGGAATTAAAACAGAAAACAGTCGCAAACAGGTAACCAAATTAGGGAATAAGGATTTAAGGAGGAAAGAATATTGATTATTGGCTTCTATAGACGGGTGTAGAGCTGTATGGAGTCACACTTTTCAACATATTGAACATATTTCAGCAATTTAACATATTGTTCTATGGACTGGTTCTATACCTTAAATACCATACAATGAAAATATGTTTTTTTGAGGATAGCTTGAATTTTAAAACAACCAAAAGGAGATAGTCTTAATCATCTGTTTAATAGTGTATGGCCCTTAACAGGTACTGCGAGAAATCACATTGGTCCTGAATGGGGGACATCGACCCCCTTTCCCCCACACAGAGCCATCTTGAGTGGAGCGTAGATTACAGTTCTTATCATTTGCAGTTATTTGAATGGACATCACTTCTTTTTGTCTTTTGTTGTGTTAATCTGAAACTAATACGTGAGGGGACTCAAGGATCTCTGCGCTGTTTTGGATGTTTAACTTAACTAAAAAATTTCAACGCCATAAACTAAGGAAACTAAAAGAGATTTTTGAGTTTTGTATATTATTTATTTTAAAATAAGAACATAGTTAAAATGACTGGAATGGCATTCTGTTCAAAGGAATCACCCAAGATACAATTGAAATGCAAGAATTGTTGTTACTAAAACTCTTGGGAAAACCCCTTAAAACTATTATCTAGGTGTTACTAAAGTCTCAAGCTGTTACAATCAATTTGTGATACGATATACAAATCATGTAAAGTACCCAATACTGTGGCCCTACCTCAATATCCGGGAGATCTTTGCTCAACATCGCCATTTAGAAAGCTTCACGTTTTGCGCCTTTCAATATCTTTCCTTTGGATGCGGACAAAAGTAGTTGATTATATCTTTTGTAATCTAGTATCTTTTGGCACCGTACGCAAGGACTCACTGGCCCTGTACCGTGAAATGGTCAAAACATTGTTAGAGGGAGGCATCTAAAAGAGGCGACTGTTCCATTTGTATGTGACTACTATAAAGATTTTACATGGACATGAAGTTGTATGAACAATGTTTTTGCAAAGCATGTAACACCTCTTAAATAAACTTGTTTTATTTATTGAAGTAAATGTGTAAATCACAATTTATAGTGTGTTATTCATTGTTATCTCTAAAAAATGGTACATTCCATTTCCTAACAGCCAGGTTACAGGGGTTCAAAGTTGATAGGCTTAATGTGCGGGTGTTTTCAACATGTGAGCTATTGACAGCTGGTTAACTCTGTGAACTTTATAAATCTTTGCTTACTTTGAATTTCTCAACCAGAGTCAAGTATGTTTAGCAACTTAGGTGATCATGGGTCTTGTTCCCTTGTGGGAAATAAATTAATTGGGCTAAAGCATACTTCGATTCAAATATATGATTTCAGCACTCATAGTTTTGCACATTTGGGAAATTCAACCAAACAGTGGTATAATAATTGCTTAATAATATCTTAATAACATCTTAATTCAGTTAATTACAGCACTGCTTCAATAAGGTAAAACAGTTAAAACAAAAAGTAAAAGCAAACACACTTACACCACAACTAGCATCCATTAATGTATGCATTTCATAAGAATAATGTCCATGCAGAATAGAGGGCAAAAGGCACTCTATCAGTGCATGTGCTTCCCGAAGAACTGTGTGACTTTCAGCTGAAAGTGACAAAAGGTACAGGCTCATGAGATCACAGTGGAGGCTACAGATGAAGCACACATGCCCAGACTTTACTCCTAGAAAACCTACTTCCACATAAAGTATGTAACAATAAGGAAAAGGGCACAGTTACTGAATCAGTTTAACAGAAAATATTAGTGATAGTACTGTGGCTGCCTATGAGAAACATGTGGATAATCATGCTGCTGCAGTAATTTCATTCCATGCATTGACTGAACCACTTTAGAACTAGGTAGGAGAAAGTAGACTATTGATGTTTTTTTTTTCTTTCTTGCATATTTATCCTTGTGATATTATATAAATACAAGGGTGTTAACTATCACAACTTTCATGATGTTTATATCTTATTTTGGTACATCTAATTGCGTCCACAATAGGCTACAATTAGGCCTATGTTTCAAAGCCTTTTCTTTTTAGTTTTTGCCTATATGGAGGAAATAAATCAAATCACAATACTTGCTGTCGGCCTATCATAAAATATTATGAAGAATTGCAATAATATCGTAGGCCTATCGTTGCCAAAAATCATGATGATCACATCACCTTTTTAAGGCTATTGTAGCGCTTTATCGTATCGCATCTGTTTAGCCAACAACAGTCCAGCAACACAACAGTCCATGGATGTATTCATTCTCTGTCATGTCATAGTAGCACAGACGTTTTGTGATGCTGACCACCACTAACAACTCTGAGTGGTGACCGGCAAGGCTTTACACAACAGGCAAGTAAAGAAACCTTACATTCCCGTGAAGTAGCCTGAACTGTGACGTTTCTATGAGTTTCTATCAGTAAATCGATCCGTGACCATCAAGGCTACTTTCCATGTCTTCAGAGTTTTTCTACTCTGGAGTATGAGATCTGCCTTGAAGTTGTCCTGCGCGGGTCTGAGGACATGTTTCTCTTTGAAGATAACGGACTTGCAGCATTAATGCACCTCTTCCGGGAATATGGGAATGTGGGAATGGGAAGTGGAAATTCCACAACAGGATGTGGGTTACAGGGGCTCAGCCTACCCCCGACTCCAGAGCAGAGCGGTTTTGCGCTGACAGAGAGTGCAGTCGTGGTGATCTATCAGGTGAGAACATTGCTTCGTCTCTCTCTAGAGCTCACTCTCTCATTCACTCTGTCTCTCTCTGTAAGGAACTGAATGCTTAACGGAATGCTTGTTGTGGTTATGTGTCTTTGTCTATGAACATAATTTATTTACTCTAACAGTTTTTGGTGGGTGTATCAGGTACATGTAAACCTCCCCATTGTCTTTCATCTGTCTGCATGCAAATCTTTGACCCTTTGATCCTTTGTGTGCCTTCAACCATCATGTTCTGACCTGCTAGACTTCTGTGGCCTGGGGGTCCATAAATGCACAGGCCTGCTCCCACCCTTCACACGGCAACCATTGGCATGCATAGGGCTCCTTTCACAAACATACTGATCTCTAGGAATTTTCTGAGTGTCAGTAAAATACTGTTGTGATACAGGATACTCTGAACAGGTTGTGATAGCAGTAAGATATTGAGTGAGTGTATGCAATACTACGTGATGGGGGATTTCAGGAACCTGCAGTTGGACAGGGCCCGCAGAACCTTTTAGCTGGATGCATGTTAAATTGTACATCACTCTGTGTGTATGTTGTGTGTGTGTGTGTGTGTGTGTGTGTGTGTGTGTGCACATTGTTGTCTGTGTTTCATGTTACAGATAGATATGGACACTGTGTTTGTGTGTCTACTTCAACTGCTTTTCATGACTGTGGTCGTGTCTTCTGAAAATGAGAATGAAATTCTGAAGCACACTCCCACCACCACCACCAAGAGTGAGGTGAGATTTCAATGGTTTTATTCTCTGCACACTCTACATTGAACTACCAAGATATGAATCTACATGATGTGTTTTCATATACTCTACGTATTTGTTTAAATGTGTGTGCTTACTTTAACTTTCTGTGTGTAAGACTGGACTACTTTTTCAATTTATAGATTGACAATGCAGTTTCCAATCTGAGTGAAACCAAGCAAGACTTGACAACATGTGAGTGAATCACTGAATTGATTACAACCTCACCAGCCACATTATAGCCACATGTAAAGTTTTCTCTCTCTCTCTCTTTCTCTATTTCTCTGTAGCTCCCTCACCCACAACCCCACCCCACTCCACTGCTGCCATTAGTTGCCCAGGCAACCAAGTGAGAGGGGAGGATGGGAACTGCTCCTGTCCAGAAGGCTTCACCCTAAAAAAGACAGGAGAATGTCACGGTAGATTTACACACCACGCACACACACACACACACACACACACACACACACACACACACACACACACACACACACACACACCATTCTCACAAAACGCTCCAATGAATCCATCTGAAACACACACACACATACACACACACGCACACGAGCACATGCACAGAATTACACACACTCACAACCCACACAACCCACCCCTCCCTTCTCTCTCTGGCATATACAGTCAAAACATAATTATAGGGTTGTCTCTGTCTTGCTGTTAGATGTGGATGAGTGTGATGGAACCTGGAATGGGAGTGGGATGGAACCTGATCCTTGTGGTTCCCATGCCAATTGCACAAACACGCCAGGTTCCTACCTCTGCCACTGTTTCCGTGGTTTCCTGAAGGGCCCAGGAGGATGCCAGGGTGAGAGAATGTCTCTGTGTTTGTTTATTGCACATGTGTTCCTGCCATAATCATTATTTTGTGAGTGGTTGCTGGTCAGATGTCTGTACTATTATTACGGTTGCATGCTCAGGTTGAAATGTGTGATTTAGTACATATAGTATAAGTATTAAGTATATATACTCTATATTCTATATATATATATATATATATATATATATATATATATATATATGATGTGTGTGTGTGTGTGTGTGTGTGTGTGTGTGTGTGTGTTTGTGCATGCACTCGCATGCAGACATAGATGAGTGTGCGCTAGCTGCAATAACAGGGCTCCAGGCCTGTGGGGGTGGCGCCACCTGTAAGAACACACTGGGCTCGTTCTCCTGCGCCTGTCCAGAGGGATACGTGCTGGCCTTGAACGGAAAGGCCTGTGTCGGTCAGTCCCCACATCCATGTGTGTGTGCTGAAATTGAGAGCACACACACACACACACACACACACACACACACACATACACGCACATACACACACATACACACATGATGTAGGTTAAATGAAAGAGGAGCAAGTTTCAAAATTAAAAGTTCAGCACCAGATCAATTAAACTGAAAAAAAGGCTTTGTGTTTGTTTACAATCCTACTTGAAAGGATCTTCCCTCTTTGATTTTAAAGCGATGGTTCGGAGTAATTTCACCCTAGGGTCCTTTGCACCATGACCCCGAGCCAAACACCCTCCCAGAACCTTTTTTCCCTTGGTCGAACCCTGGTCGAGTAGCGCTATCAAAAACGAATGACGTTCTGCAGTCGTAATGGAACCAACTTTTTTCTCGTAAATTACCCCACTAATAATGCCCTGAATGGTACGAAACTTCTGCAGTAGTACAACTACGACCTTTAGTCCAATAACGAGGCATTAGAAAGTTTGTAAGTGCACCAGGAGTTTATTTAAATAAGACTTGCCTGATTATCTGCTACTATACCGCTGCATCGACGTTTCTTCCGTGATTTGGGAAAAGCCTGTAAAAGTCCTGACAGGAAGCATGCATAAGGATGTAGATCGATCCAGGAATGCACTAATATTTTGTTCGTAGTCCAGTTTGCAACAATTATTAGTTATTACTAAGTTGTAAACACTTCGGAAAAAAAATATTTAAAACTGGATATACCAAAAAACGTTGATGTAATCGCTTCCTGCAAGGACTTTTACAGGCTTTTCCCAAATCACGGAAGAAACGTTGACGCAGCGGTAAAGTAGCAGATAATCAGGCAAGTCTTATTTAAATAAACTCCTGGTGCACTTACAAACTTTCTAATGCCTCGTTATTGGACTAAATGTCGTAGTTGTACTACTGCAGAAGTTTCGTACCATTCAGGGCATTATTAGTGGGGTAATTTACGAGATAAAAGTTGGTTCCATCATGACTGCAGAACGTCATTAGTTTCTGACGGCGCTACTCGACCAGGGCTCGACCAAGGGAAAAAAGGTTCTGGGAGGGTGTTTGGCTCGGGGTCATGGTGCAAAGAACCCTAGGGTAAAATTACTCCGAACCATCGCTTTAAATAGGTATCTGTGCTCTTTGAAATGGTCTGACTGAAAATGAATTGCTGTCAAGTAATCTCCTTTAATCTGTAATACTTGTCCTGTAATCTTGCCCCCCATCACCCTTTTTTATGTGTGTGTGTGTGTGTGTGTGTGTGTGTGTGTGTGTGTGTGTGTCAGATGTTGATGAGTGCAGCTTTGAGGAGCGCTGTCGGAGGGAGTTTGGAAATGTGTGTGTCAACACAGAGGGAGGTTACAGGTGTGATTGTGTGGCTGGCTTTAAAGAGGACTCCTCTGCTTGCATTGGTGAGTTTTTTGGTGTGTGTGTGAAATATATGCATGTTTGGTTAGGTCCACTAAAGCTTGCTTACATGCTTTGGTCTTCCGTCATATTTGCCTGTGTGTGTGTGTGTGTGTGTGTGTGAGTGAGTGAGTGAGTGTGAGTGAGTGAGTGTGTGTGTGTGTGTGTGCATCCATTTGTCTGCGGATCAGAGCTTGCTTGCATTAACCCACTTGCTTCAGGCTGAACATCTCTGTCCCTCAGGTGGCTACTGTCCAGACTACAAAGTGTGCACAGGTAAACAGTTCCCTTCACACTCTTAACTAAAGCACATTGTATACATTTGATTACATTTTCCCTGGGAATTGCTATGCCTCTGTTCACGTGAAGATTAGCTTGCTTGCTTGGCTACTGCATTTGTGGTATCTGGTGTTTGTCCTCCTGTACAAGAATGTGTATTTATGAGACTGGACATCAGTCAGTGGATGGTTGTCCTTTCCCTAATTTTCTTTCTTTCTTTTTTCATTCTCTCCTCCTCACACTCTATTTTTATCCATCTTTTCACACCCCCTCCTTCGTGTAGATGCGGACGAGTGCAGTGAGATCCCGGGTGTGTGTGCTGGTGAGGGTGTGTGTCAGAACACTCTGGGGAGCTACAAGTGCGTGTGCCAGCGGGGTTACCGAGGCAACGGAACACACTGCGAAGGTATAGAAGCAAACAATGCTCTCATAGAAACACACAGCCATAATCTTCCAACCACACACAATCATAAGACGTGACTCATAAATAAAACTGTATACAATGAGTGAAGTAGTTAAGCACAGTATGATGTACATGTTAATATAAGTGCATACACACCACAATGCCACAGGCCTCAGTGACCATACACAAACAGAAGAAGACACTAGTAGATTATATATTACACAACATTATACTGGGCTATTATGCATATTAAGTGCTTTCAACAATCTGTTGGTTGTAGAATGGTGACAGTGTTTCACCAGTACACAGAAAATCATCATGAGTAGTAACAGTGTATGACATTTGCTGTGACAGGTTTGTGACCAGCCAGTTAACCTATAGCTAAAAATAGGCTAACTGGTCTAACATGCTTTCAGTGAATTATGCTAAGCTAGGCTAACGTTTTCAGACTGGGTTATTGTACGCACAGAGAAGGTAAGGGTATCTTCTTATCTAACTCTGGGTTAGACAGCAAATAAGCACATTTCCCAAACTAGAGTTATCAGAACATATCTACAAACTCAGTTCTCCTTTCCTCCTCACTCTTTCTCTACAGATGTCAATGAGTGTTTGTCGGGTGACCATGGGTGTGATGTAAACGCTCGCTGTGGAAACGTTATTGGTTCTTACTTCTGTCAGTGTCACCAAGGTTACGTTGGAGATGGACACTCTTGCTTCGGTAAACTTAGTTTGTGTGTGGGTGTGTGGGAGAGAGGAATGGGTACTGTTTGTCATCATACACATTTGTTGATTGTTGTTGTTTGTTGTTGTTGGTGTGGGGGATTAGATGTTGATGAGTGCACCCTTCACAACGGTGGATGTGAACATATCTGCACCAACCAGCTGGGATCTTACAGTTGCAGCTGCAATGATGGTCACATACTGACTGAAAATCTGCACAACTGTACTGGTAAATATCCACACACACACACACACACACACACACACACACACACACACACACACACACACACACACACACACACACACACACACACACACACACTTGATCACCTTTCCTCTCTCTCCAGATGTGGATGAGTGTGCTCAGATCAATGTGTGTAATCAGACCTGCACCAACACACTGGGCTCCTTCTCCTGCTCTTGCCACAAAGGATACCAGATCCACATCGATAGACACAGCTGTGTGGGTCAGTGGAGGGGTCAACGCCGTACCAACACCAACAATTACATTTATAGTTCCATCCTTGTTCTAATGTATGCCGTACGATTATTTTTCACAACATATTACTGTAGTGCTGTTAAATATATGAAATGTATGTATGTTTGTGTGTGTGTGTGTGTGTGTGTGTGTGTGTGTGTCTGTGTGTGTGTCTGTGTATGTGTCTGAGTGTGTGTGTGTGTTTGTGTGTGTGTGTGTGTGCGTGTGTCTGTGTGTCTGTGTGTGTGTCTGTGTATGTGTCTGAGTGTGTGTGTGTGTGTGTGTGTGTGTGTGTGTGTGTGTGTGTGTGTGTGTGTGTGTGTGTGTATTGCAGATATTGACGAGTGTGAGCTGGAGAGTGCTGGCTGCTCTCATGAGTGCAAAAACTCACCTGGTGGATACACCTGCCACTGCCCCACCCCTTTGCTGCTTGGCCGAGACAACTCCACCTGCGTCAGTACGTGTGTGTGTGTGTGTGTGTGTGTGTGTGTGTGTGTGTGTGTGTGTGCATATGTGCAATGAGTGTATGTATTGCCAACATCATGCATCAAACCTTGTATTTTGCAACTGCTTTGTAGAAATAGTGCATGTCTGTGTCAATATGATATTGGGGCATGTTGATGAAAATATTCCAAGTTACCCATGAAGACTACTATAATTTTTGATAACATATTACATTTATATTTGTGTGTGTGTTTGCATGCAGATGTGTCATCCTGCGCACTAAGAAATGGGGGATGCGACCATCTCTGCTCAACGGGGCCTGAGGGGCATGTTCAATGTAGCTGCAAAGCAAGATGGGAATTGGAGTCTAATGGGAGGACTTGTCGAGGTACCATTATGACTCTATATGCTTTGTAGAATGGTGGGTAGGATGATCATTCCTATGTAGGAAATGTTTTATTGGAAGATTATTTATGGTTTGTGTCTGTTAAGATCAGAAGTACATACATTATTGTAGATTTAAATAGACTACAGTCTACAGTAGAATTTGTGTTCGGCAGTGTGTTTGTGTGCGTAAAGTGTTTATATTATATCTGTGTTTTTTGGCAGTGTGTGTGTGTGCTTGAAACATTTGTACTGTATATTTTATTTGTATGTGTGTGTGTTTTTGTTTACAGATGTAGATGAGTGTGCTCTGTATGGAGGAGGCTGTGAGCAGGTGTGTGTGAATCTCCCTGGTGGTTTTAACTGCTCATGCAGGGAAGGATACCAGCAACGCACCGACCAATCAAACAAATGCCAGCGTGAGTGTCCCATCTTAACCAATCACCTTCTCTAAATTACAGGCAGAATGTTTGTCATGAGAAAGCCAAGAGGCACTGAGTGAGACGTAAAAACTTAAAAAAAGACAATGCTGGTAGTTCAATGAACTTTACCACTGTGCACTGAAAGGTTAAGGAAAACTTCCTTGGTAACTGACTTTCAATTTAAACTGAAATCTTCAAAAAAATATAATGGTATTGAGATATGTGACTACCGGTATCATTTTCTTGTAAAACCTTTTTTTGCCTTTAAATATTTTGGTTAAGTGAATGAGAGATCCAGTATATGAAATCCCTGTCTCTTCTCCATTTGTAGCCATGTGTGGGCCCCCATGTCTAAACTCTGGTGTGTGTGTGGCCCCAGACACCTGTGAGTGTCCTGCTGGCTACCCCGGACCTGGATGCTCAGGTAACTTTGTGTGTGTGTGTGTGTGTGTGTGTGTGTGTGTGTGTGTGTGTGTGTGTGTGTGTGTGTGTGATGCGATGCAAAGAGAGGCCCTGAGTTTATCAACTACTAAGCCACATTGTCTGGGGGTTAAGCTGTCTAAGAGCACTCCTCAATTGCAACATAAAACAAAACAAACGGAAGACTAAACTAACCGCTAACTATGAGGTCTGGTTGCTTAGGTACCCCTGTGTATGTGTGTGTGTGTGGCTGTGTGCTGGGGGTAGTGGAGTGCCAAAGTAAGAAATTAATATGAACATACACAAAGACCATACATGAAATGTTGCTGTGTGTATAGTATGTGTGTTTGTATTTGTGTAGTATGTGTGTAATATGTGTAATAGTATGTATTTAGTTGGATGTATTTTACCTGGATGCTCAGGTAACTTTGTGTGTGTGTGTGTGTGTGTGTGTGTGTGTGTGTGTGTGTGTGTGATGCGATGCAAAGAGAGGCCCTGAGTTTATCAACTACTAAGCCACATTGTCTGGGGGTTAAGCTGTCTAAGAGCACTCCTCAATTGCAACATAAAACAAAACAAACGGAAGACAAAACTAACCGCTAACTATGAGGTCTGGTTGCTTAGGTACCCCTGTGTATGTGTGTGTGTGTGGCTGTGTGCTGGGGGTAGTGGAGTGCCAAAGTAAGAAATTAATATGAACATACACAAAGACCATACATGAAATGTTGCTGTGTGTATAGTATGTGTGTTTGTATTTGTGTAGTATGTGTGTAATATGTGTAATAGTATGTATTTAGTATGTGTATAGTATGTGTGTTTGTATGTATGTGTGTAGTATGTGTGTTTTTATGTGTGTAGTATGAATATAGTATGTGTGTAATATGTGTAATAGTATGTATTTAGTATGTGTATAGTATGTGTGTTTGTATGTA